>NC_061517.1:7525000-7535000 GCF_022379125.1 Scophthalmus maximus
AGAAAGCTCTTTGTTTCTGTCATTGTGGCCCATTGAAAAGTGTTTCCTGTTCCCAGGAGTTTGCCAGACACACACACACACACACACACACACACACACACACACACACACACACACATACATACACAGCCTCTGCAGCAGCATGTGTGTGTGTGTGATGATAATGATAAGGTCAAGTGTTCCCAGTAAACAGGGCTTCTTCATTCGTGGCTGATTCCACAGACAAGTAAAAGGAATTGAAAATACAATATCTAAGTAACAGTACTTCATTACAGTATCTGAGTAAAAGTACTTCATGTAGTACCACAGTAACATTATTTCATGTAGTTACTGTACCTCAGTAAAAGTAGTTCATGTAGTTAAAGTTTCACAGTAACAGTACTTTATTGTGCGACAATGTGTGTGTGTGTGTGTGTGTTGAGGCTGTCAGGTGCAGGTCAGTTCTCTCCGTCACCGACTGAAATCAGCAACGAGGATGTTTTGATGCCGTTGGCTTGGTTAAACTCTGTCCTGTAATTAATGTTTCCACCAGCGCCACAGTCAGTTTGATGTTTCTCACACACACACACACACACACACAGACACACACACCCCCCACACACACTGTGCGTGTGTGTGTTATTGCCTCGTGTTTCATCACACTCTGAAATGAGTGACAATTATTCCTAACTTAATTCCCCCCCACCCCCCTCATGTCTCTCACCTGCAGCAGTATTATCGACCTCAGTGAAACTGAACCTCAGTCACGAAAAGAGTCGCTGAAGAGAAAGAAATCGTTCTCTGACAGTTCGTCGGAGTTTATTAAATTGTCACTGTGTGTAATCCTAACCAGCAGTGAACCAATCGGTGGGTGATTTGTTTCCTCCATCAATGTCATCATCAGACATCATCCGACACTGCTGACATCGTCAGTCTGAGGTGGTCTTTTAACTGGATGCCGATGATAGTGGGATTTATCTTGGTGCTGCGGATGGTCAGTCTAACTGTGAGAGAGCGACAGTGGGACAAATGACGCAACAGGCCCAAAGTCATTGACGTTTTATATTGCATAAAAATATTCAGTATCATTATGAAACTGTGGCGAGTCAATTATATTATATGTAGTAGTAGCCTGTATACAAAACGGAAGCAGGGTATGCATTTGATGCTTTTCATTAGTGTTACTAGTAGTAGCATTGATAAAAAAAAATATTTCAGTAGTTTCATGTCGGCATCTTACGCAAATAAACAACACTTTTGACAATGGCACACACACACACACACACACACACACACACGCACACACACACACACACACACACAGTCAGGCTGTGTGGACAGCAGCAAACACTGTCCATGTGAACAAGCAGACGATTACTGCTGAGCAAATACAGACGTTCAGCTGGCATAGACCACACACACACACACACACACACACACACACACACACACACAGAGTGATATATGGGCAGATACACAGCAGCAGGTGCAGAGTAACAAGCTCGCTGGCAGCTCAGAGTCGTGGAATTACAACCTCTCGACAACTCTGTGTCGTCGGGTTTCATCCAGATGTGTCGAGAATTTTAACAAAATATTCAAAACATCTGCAAAAGAAAATGTGAGCAGAAGCTTGAGTGACGTTTAAGTCACGCGATTTCTTTGCAGCATCATTAATTTACTGAATCTTTTTTTTCGAGATTTTTTTCTGATTTATATTATATTTATATATATATATATATATATATATATATATATATATATATATATATATATATATATATATATATATATATATATATGTCATGTCGATGATGTCAAGTTACTCGTATTGTCATTTGTTGTTTTATCTATCAGTCTTTTCTATTATTTTTTCAGTGTAGTGTTCCTGTTCCTGTTTGGTCTGTAAATAGTCTCCTTCCTTAAATCATGTAATGACGCCTCAGAACTAGATCGGCTTCCACTGCTCAGTAGTCGTACTTGTAGTTGCAGAATTAAGAGTATCAGTGGTAGAATTTGAAGACACACACACACACACACACACACGGCTGAGTGGATACCTCATGTCTGCTGGGAGCTGCTCTGCTCTTTGTCATCCCGTCTCTTTCTTAACAACAATAACACAAACTCTGCCAAAGTAAAGCACACACACATTCTTCCGTCATCATTTACTGTCTGTTGAGTCTGTTTCTTTCTGGTCTAATCTGCTTGAGACTGGTTCAACCTTTTAACTCTAAACATTTTGTTTGGACCCGAGTCGTCTTCATCTGGTTTTTCTTTTCAGATGATAAATGGCAGTCATTGGTTTAATATCAGAGTATACCCCCCCCCCCCCCGTATAATATTTATAAGCACATATAAGGACATGTTTTAACATTTATTTCTGTTTAGTACTTGATGTAACTTCTTCTATGAAGAGCAGAAGAGGTGAGCAGTCACCTGTTCACCTGTATGGATTGATATGAAGGGGGCCAAGTATTGATCCCTGAGGAGCTCCTCTAGCTTATTATAGAGCCTTTGTTTTGAACCAGATGTCCTCACATGTATGTTTTCTTTCATATAGTGGACAGAAAAAATTTGAACTTTGAGAGAATCTGTCAGTTCCTCTGTCGAATTTAAACCTGTGGTAAGAATAATATACTGCTTTCACTGGAGTCAACACAAACATCAGGCTTTTTTTCATCATCGAAGTGAAAAAATTCAGGTAACATGTTCTGGATTTCATTTCCTGTTTCCGTATTGTTTCTTTTTTTCTCCCACCTCCTCCCTCTTTTCCCTCCCCCACATCTTTTTTTCCCTTTTGCAGCACCCCCCCCCCCCCTCCTCTCTCTCTCTCTCTGTCTGTCTCACCAGCAAAAAGCTGCCCTACATATTGAAGGATAGATATCGTTGCATCACCACAGGCTACACAAAAAAACACTGCAGAAAAAATGCTGCACACACACGCACGTACACAAACACACGCAGAGGTGGATTAATAATTATTCGGTTGCCAAGGAGATGATGGAAGAACGAGCAAATCTGTCGGCTCCCCAAAGAGACTGAAGGCTCTTCACACCTCATCCTCTCTCTCTCTGTCCCTCTCAGCTCATCTTTATCTTGTTCTACCACTCAACCCAATGAGATGGGGGGTTAATGGATATATGTTAACTGTATATTAACATTAATAATGTATTACTTTTAATAGTTACCATGTTGACAAAATGGTAATGATTACTGTTATTAATAATAATAATAATAATAATAATAAAATAGTCAATTAGGCTATTAGGCATAGTATAAATATTAATTGGTCATTCTTTAAGTGATAAGAGAACAATAATCAATTAATAAATAACTTTGTTTTAATCAATCATTCATATGTATTATGAAAAAATAAGTCAAACTTTTTTCCTCTAAAATGTTGAGCTCCAAAGAGCCGAAAGATTTAAATTATAAATCAGCAGATAATCAATGGAAGTTGGATTTTTCTTTTTGGGCAGCTAAACGAGACTTTTGAAATTGTCTCCCAAGACACCTCAACATGTCCACACTCGAGTCCAAACCACTGATGTGAAAAAGAGAAGAACATTTGTACCTGAGCTGTCAGGTGAGACCACACACTTCGCTGTGAGGGTGAGCGCGGAGGGTCAGAGGTCATCCTGTCAGCAGTAAAAATTCCTTTCAATATTGAATTCTTTTGTTGTGATTTGATAATATAAAAGGAAGGATGGACTGAACTACCAAAATAAAAGTATAAAAAATATACAGAAATCTCCCTTAATTAAAGAATCATCAGTTATATTATTAGATCATTAAATTATTAGAAAGACAAGCTCTGTTCTGCTCTTTGTGTGTGTGTGTGCGTGTGTGTGTGTGTGTGTGTGTGTGTGTGTGTGTGTGTGTGTGTGTGTGTGTGTTTGTGCGTGTGCGTGTACGCGCGCCTAAGGGGATGAAACCATCAGTGGGTGTTCTCAGTATTGTCTGGTGTGTGTGTGTGTGTGTGTGTGTGTGTGTGTGTGTGTGTGTGTGTGTGTGTGTGTGTGTGTGTGTGTGTGTGTGTGTGTGTGTGTGTTTGGGGGGATGGGGAAGAACTAATAAGCTTAACTGCCTCCCCCCTGTCTGTTTCACCCTTCACTGCCCTTCCTCCTCCTCTTCTTCCTCCCTCAGGGTCTAATGGCTGACTGAACAATGTTTAGTGTCTGTCTGAAGGAGCTAAATGGATAGGATGGCCATCCAACACACCCCTCTTCTTTGTCTGGTCCCTGGTCAGAAAAATTAGGCGCTATGTTTGTTTTTCAATCCAGTTTGTGTTTAATATTCAAGACCTAATTCCTCTGTTTCTCTGATGCAGTCGCCATGACAACAGAGGATGGAGCACCAACACTTTCTCCGTCTGAACACATTGCTGAAATGTTGGCGGTGTTAATGAACCAGCCATCATCAAACGACGTGAATGTTTATCTGACATGAGTGCTGGTGTCTGTCTGAACTCTCAGGTTTAGATCATCAGATTTCCAATGAAAGTTCTCACTTGGATTTTGTGCCTTATGGGAGTTAAGCTGCTGATTTTCAATCAAAGTTAAAACAGCCATGTTATGTTTTTTGCTTATTTTTGAATTACGTTTTTCGTAATAAGCTTTTGCTCACTTGCTCTTTCGCTCTCTGTCCCTCTCCTGGAGAAATCCCTGAGCAAGCTGGCAGACCGGGTCATGACTGATAAGAACCAATCAGGAAGAGAACGTGGGCGTCTGCGTCATCGTTTACAAACGTCTCAGTTTCCTCCCGTCCAGACTGAAACATAACCCCAGAGTTTTTCAAACTAAAACCGGGCAGCAGCAATTCCAGGGGTCTCTGTTTTAGAAGGCGGAAAACTCTGAGTAGTGTGAACGGCAGGCGTAACCATAGCAACTGTGTGTGTGTGTGTGTGTGTGTGTGTGTGTGTGTGGCAGTAGCAGTGTGGATGAAGTCAACGTGTGTGGTTTGTGATAAAGAAAATACTCTCCACATAGAAGTAGAACTAGAAAACTTTAACTTTAAGTTATTTCTATGATAAATTAAGGTAGAATACAGAAGATGCAGGTTGAATCAATAAATGACCACAGTTTGAGACACACAAGTCTTTCAACAGTAAAACACCGTTGGGGTTCCAGCCGTGATGTTCACTGATCATTCTCATAGTGGAAATACTTCTTGTCTTTAGCTCCACACTCTCAGTAACTCTTCACTTCTGCAGCATCAAAGGGAAACTATAGGAAAACATAATTTTCACATTTGTCCACATTATTGAGATCAGTCTGCAGGAGAGGAGCAGTAGCAGCTGGATGAAACCCGAGCTGTGTGTGTGTGTGTGTGTGTGCGCGTGTGCGCCTGTGTGTGTGTGTGCGCCTGTGTGTGTGTGTGCGCGTGTGTGTGTGTGTGTGTGTGTGTGTGCATGTTAGTGAAAGTGCAGGCTGGTGTTGAGTTTCAGGAGTTTCAGGCAGCTCTAATGTGTTAGGTTAGTGAATGAAAGCGAGAGGCAGACAGATCGAATGAGAGCTGAATGATTCTGCTAACAGACACTAATGTGTCTGACAGTACAAGAATTCCTTTAAAAAAAAAAATCACATTCAAGGTCTCTGACAAAAATGAAACACATACACACAAATAATCTGCGGAGCAACAAAAATGTGATTTTATCTTAAAAACTTGAAATACGTTAATTGGCAGTATTTGGATATGAGAGTTGCACATTATTATTTTTTTAAGATAGAGAAAATAATGAAAACACACAATTTTTACGAAGACAGTTTTTGTTTTTTAATAAGGTCAGTAAATAGTTTTCTGTATGAGAATCACACAAAAATCATCAGCAGATTTTCCAAAGAGGTTCTGAATTAGATTTAGTTTTATTGAATCTTTTTAAATAAACACTAGATGAGCTTCTATCAGACATAATGTGACTTAAATGAGCAGATTTGTTGTGGAGATTCTGACTTGGATAATAAAACTTGAGGCTGTTATCACATTAGTGCTGTGGTCTTGTGCTCACACACAGTTTACACAGTAATGTAGCCGTCCACTTACTTCTGGCCACGTAATGTATTTGAATACGAGACAGAGAGTGCCCTTAATCAGTGTGTTTCAGTCCGTTAATTGTCAGTGACAGTTTGTGAAGCTGCAAGTTAACAGAGTAATAATAGTACTTAGCAGCTGTTTGTGTGTGTGCGTGCATGTGCGTGTGTGCGTGCATGTGCGTGCATGTGCGTGCATGCATGTGTGTGTGTGCGTGCCTGCTTGTGTGTCAGTGTGAGAGAGAGAGTTTTTGTGTGTTTGTGTGTAATCAGCTCCATTAGCACAGTCATTGGTCATATAGCTGGTATGGATGTATGTGTGGTTAAGGCTGATAATACCCACCTTGAGCACGCACACATACATATACACACACATACTCTCTCACACACACACACACACACACACACACACACACACACACACACACACACACAGTTAGTATTATCAGTAATATACTGTAGTTAGTTTATCTCTGGAAGCTTCACCCCCCTCCTTCTCCCTCAACATTGGACTTCACCACACATTTAGTAGTTATCTCAAACACACACACACACACACACACACACACACACATACTCTGAGGTATTGCATGACATTGGAATCTCAGGCAGCTGGATGGAGGCGTGAGTGTGTGATTGTGTGTGTGTGCGTGTGTGTGTGTCCATTAATATCAGGTGTCCACCAATGGCTGAGCAGAATAAACATAGGGAATGAAAAAGTGTGATTGGTTTTCTGCTGTAGTGAACTTCAGTCTGAAACTGATTCAGTTCAACACAAAGTGAAACCTGATGCTGAAGAAATGTTCCGTCGTCCTGTGGTTCTGTACAGCGGATCATCCCGGCCAGTGAATTATGATGTGTACCACACTTAAATTTGCATATTTCCAGTGGAAGCTCTGACTTGGATTGCTGTTAAGAAATTAAGCGAGGTTTTGAATTAGCAAGTTTCTAAAAGAGGTTCTGGAAGAAACACATGAACTATCAGATTACTATTGATTCTGTCTTGGATTTTTTCCCCCAGAGAGAAAATGGTCCCTCTATAAATGAAAGATCTGGGATTTAAATCTGAAATGGTCCTCTTCAATTTCTGTCTTAAATTTATATTTTTTAAAGGGTCTTCACAGAAGAAAATGTAGTTATGTATATTTATTTATATGTGTGAATATATTTATTTTAGCGTTAAATGAAGAAGTTTTTCTTCAAACGGTAGTTACTCACTGACCGACTCACTGACCGACTACTGACTGATCAGAATGTGAACATATGGATCTGTTTGTTAGAAAGACTGATGAGACTTAAATTAGCAAATTTCCAGTGGAAGTCCTGAATGGGATTCTACAAAGAAGAAAATGAGCTGAGCACAGTTGAAAGACTCATGACAGTAAACTCCTCTGGAACTCCAGACATTGGTTTAGTTAATTTTTTTATCTCAGAATAAAGTAAATGCCCTCCAGCAGAAAGACTGTGATGTTGAAATTGGATTCTGTAATTTCATTTGCACAAAGAAACAGTTTAAATCACATCTGACTGTTTGTGTAAAACATGAACCGCACAAAGAAAGAGACATTGTATTATGTGTCACTTATGATGACTCTTAGCATTTTCAAATATTATATAATATGTTGTAGAGTTTTAAAACCAAGAAATATCCTGTTTGTTTTATTTAGCTGTGTGTGATCAGCAGATGGTTCTATCATTCACTGTCATGGGGGATTTAATTCATTTGCTCTTATCTTTTTATAAGGTGTTATTTACAGCTTCATAATGTGATGAATATCATTAAAACTTTATTGAAATTGTGAGACTGCGTCAAAGACAGGAAGAGTTTTTCCACATGTCAAGAGTTTTCTCTGACGAACCAGCTGAGCTACATCAGCTACAGTGTGTGTGTGTGTGTGTGTGTGTGCGTGCGTGCGTGCGTGCGTGTATGTGTGTGTGTGTGTGTGTGAGTATGTGCGCGCTGACAGATATAGTCCTTCTGTCCTTCTCTGCTTAATTAGTTAGCCATGAAGCTAACTAATGCCATGGTTTGTCAGCTAATGAGCCGTTAGCAGATAGCACCATATTTATTCTCCCCAAATTTTTATAATGGTTAATATATCTGCAACTTAAAAATGTCTATTTGAAATTTAATTGTAAAAAGTTACATAAGTCTGAAGTTTATGATCAAGTTTAAAAAGTTGTTTTAAAAAGAAATTCCAAATTTAAGTCTTTCTCCTGTACAGGACTTTTTTTGTTCCTTGAAAGAATCCCATTCAACCTTCATTACAATTTTCCAGATTTAACTCTCATACACAGACATATTTGACTGTAATGACAGTGAAAGTGTCTGGTTGGTTTTAATTTTACTGTGTTCAAATATTAGATATTTGAACCAAAGCTCTGTACCAAAACACAAATATACTTAATTTAACCAAAACAAATCCAAGTCTGAACGTCCACTGGAAACTGAGTCAGTTAACAGAGGCCGTAGCCGGGTGAGAGGTCAAAGGTTACAGGTCAAAGAACGAGACTGTGTGCGCGCGTGCGTGTGCGGGTGTGTGACTGTTCAGAACAAAGCCAGCGCTGACAGTTTGAAAACCAGCCGGGGGTCACAGGTCAGAGGTCACAGGTCATTTCCTCTATCACACTCAGCTCCTGTCTTCTCCAGTGAACTGCCATCAGTCCGTTCAGATGCTCTGAGGATGTCTCACTCTGTCTGCTTTATCAGGCCACTTCAACAGACTGACTGTGTGACACAAGGGAGACAAGTATCCCAGAATGCAATGAAAGAGAGAGAGAGAGAAAAGAAGGAAGGAAAAGAGAACGAGGAAGGGAGAGAGAGAAAGGAAGGAAGTAAGGGGAGAGAGAGGCAAGTAAGAGAGAGACAGGAATGAAGAATGAAAAAGGCGTAAGAAAAGTGAGGGAGAGAGATGGGAAGGAAGAATGGGAGGGAGGGAAGGGAAGGAATCAATGGAGGAGGGAGAGAGAGGTAGAAGGATGTATTGAAAAGAGGAGGGAAACAGGGAAGAGGGAAAGAAAGATGAAGGTACGACAAAATGAGAGAGGGAGAGAACAAAAGAAAAGACAGAGGGAAAAAAAGAAGCTGGAAGAGAATGTGTGAATAAAAGAAATAGGGAGGAAGAAATAACAGATGAAGAAAGTGGAGCGAGGGATGAAGGAGGAGGGTGTGTAGTTCTGAGTCCTCACAGTGTGTTAATTAGCTGTCTGCTCGTTAAGCAGCCGAGCTTAATTAGAGCTGACGAAAAACTATACACACACACACACACACACACACACACACACACACACACACTGAGGCAGCAGGTCTGACTCACAACCGCTTCACAATCCTGTTTCACGGAGACACACGCACACACACACACACGTACACACACACACACACACACACACACACACTCACACACACACTCTCTCTCACACACTCAGAGCAGAGCGAGGGAGGAGATGTTAAAGTAGGACACTGCAGCAGACTCAGAACGCAACACACACACAATTCACTGACACAAATCTGTGCAGTAAAAGACGTCTTTACAGTTAAAATCCACACGTTTCTGTACATATAGAAAATAAAGTGGTCGATGTGATCTGAGCTGAATTTTTCCCAAACATCAAACCTGTCAAGAAAAGTGTGTTTTTGGCAATAAGCAAGAAAGAAAAAAAAAATTGGCCAATTTTAGGATGGGAGTTTTGCTGCAATGCTGGCTTCAGAATCTGGTTTCGGATGTAGCAGGGCTAGCAGTTTCCAACTGTTTCCAGTCTCTGTGCTAGGCTAGGATAAACCTGGACTCATCTGGACCCATCTCCCTTAATGACTAAAAATTATTTATTTGGTACATCAAACCATTTGAAGTTTCACTTTCGAAGCCAGGAAAAAGCCACAAGACTCCCATCACAAATCTGTCACTTTTCAAGTTCTTTTTGTGTTTTCAAAGCGGGCTCGTACTGACCAATCAAAATGACTTCTATCTGTCCTTAATTCCTTCCTCCTT
>NC_061517.1:7840000-7967500 GCF_022379125.1 Scophthalmus maximus
AGCTTTGTCTGTCTCTGCACCAAAATGTAATTGATTCTTTCTTGGCCCAAGTTTCAGGAAATATATCCTGCGGTTTTTGTGTAATCTGACAAACAAACCAACCAAGGGATAAACTAGACTGTTACTGAATAGAGCTCATACCTCCACCGAGGCCCAACAGTCCCCTTAAACTCTATCAAGCTGCACCAAATTGCACAGACTCATAGATATCAGTCCCCTAAATATGTTGGATTCTTTTTTTTCCATCAAGATCCGTGATTTATTCTCTGGGAAATTGCTGAATATGTCAAATAACGCCCGATCTTGCTAAATGTCAAAGAAAGTGAAAGAACCCCCACAAATACTGGATACGCCCCTCTGTCCATATCCACGGTAAAATTGAATATGTTCTTTCTCAACACATGTCCCATCCTTCCACCAAGTTTCATGGAAATCTGTTAAGTAGTTTTTACTTAATCCTGCTGACAAACAAACAAACATCTTGGTGGAGGTGATATATAAAAGTTCCTGTTTTAGGCACTTTGGAGGATTTAACCTGAAGGCAGGTTAACAATGAGAGTGGCTGCTGTCATCAAGTTTCACAGATTTATTTTCTCTTTGAGTCAAACCATGAAACTAAGTGATTGTGCAGCTGCACACTTTGACCTAAAAGACGACGCGTTCTTTCCCTCCGCTTCTCAAAAACCACATTTGCCCTATTTCTGCTAAATGTTCTGTCTTCTTGCTACGGTAAGGGGAGTGAGTTTCCTTTGAACAATTACCGCACGGTCTCTTGTATGCAAGATGCAGTAAAATGAGAAGTCTATTTTTTTTGTCTTGTTTTTTATTGTACACTTCCTCATCATTTTGGTTAAAAAATACAGAATGTCAGCGAGAGCAACCAAATTAGAGGCTAAATGATAAGGGACAATAAAATTAGTTAATAAAAAAACACGAGTCAAAACGACCCAGAGCACTGACCAGGTTCTCTTGTTGTCAAAGAAGAGAACCAGGAAGAGGTGTTCCCTCGCTTCCTGGGTCATTTGCTCCCCAAGCTTCAGCACATCCAAAGGGGGGACAGGGATTGGGACACCACGGTGGAACACCCCCTCCCTGGGCATCTTCGGGTCAATTATCTGACGGTAACACGGCAAACGGTAACAAGAGGAGGGTTAGAAAAATACATTAACCCAAAGAATGTCCTGAAGATGACATCACATGGGACTTTAGTCTGTAGGACGCAGTGTGTGTGTGGTCTCACCAGAGCAGGATACGAAGGATAACCTCTGCACTTGGCCCACACCAAGTCCAGCGCTTCGAGGGAGGTGTAGTCATCAGAGGTCATCCAGCATCCGGACCTGGACCGACTTCGCACCACTGACAGTAAAAAAAAACCACAGGAGCAGGATACAGTCACTATTATGCAACCCACTCCTAAAATTGAGTCATTCTCAGCTTTTTAATTTTCAGAAAACTAGTAGATGTGTTCCGCAAATTGCGACTTTACAGAAAAAATTGTGGTTCTGTTTTTATTTCTGTACCACAAGGACCAACTCTTTCCTCTCTATGTTTCTTAGAATAAATGGGAAGGTTTTTCTTCTTTGGCATTAATTGTTGTCACAAGTTAAAGGAGAAATATTTTGCTCATATTCAGATTCATAATTTTAAATTGGGTTATTACATTAAAGGGTTCACATGCTCTAATGTTCAGAAAACACGTGAGTTTCCTCAGACTGTCCATTCCTGCAGCTCCTCTTCCCGCTTTTTATCTTTGAAGACCTTTTACATACACAAAAAAACCAAATGAAAGTATAATATGCTAGGGGCATTGCCACTTAATTTATTAAATCAGGCGCCAAAGGTAAAACACATTATAAGTGGCAGAGCAACTTAAACATCACTTAATCATCTAAGTCATTTGTCATTTGTGTTTAGGCTTCTGCGTTAAATCATTTCAGCTCAAATAAAAAAGTTCACACTCATTAGTTTGGTTACAGACTTTAAGATGAAAGACACTCAGTGTGCACTGAAACATGGGTGACGTTGTAAAAAAGGTGCTTACAGTGTGAGACGCTCCGCGATCCTCCAATTGAGTAGGAATCATTCTCTGTGCCTGACGTTTCCTCGCTGCTGTCCTCCTGGAAGGCAGAGCGAGAGAACGATGCCTTCCCTCTGCCCTGTTTCGAGGGGGTTGTACTGAGGGAGAGAAGGGCCGCGTCAATAAAGATGCACAGACTGAAAACTGACCACAGAATACATTAAAACCAAACTTTACTGGTTTGATAAACTATTTGAGTTAACGAGAAGTTGCAGATGATCTTAGTTTCTTTTGTCTGTTTGGTGCAACTAAGAACTAAACGCTGCATAAATCCGTTTTACAAAGTCTTTCTCGCTGAGAGTTAAACGAGAAGATCAGTACCCCTCTCCCATCCCTGCATCAACTGTGGTAACTATACAAGATGAATAGGGATCATTCTATTATTTATGCAAAGTCTTAGCATAAATAAACCAGGACTCACTGGGCGAAAGAGCGTGCATTAATTTGTAAAAGGGGTCAAGCTGTGGTTTCACAAGAAGTTACATGCTGGAAAGTTTTGTTGTTGACCAGCAGGCAGGAGTAGTCACTTCCTGGCATCTCTGTGGGCTGCCTCACAACCTCAACGTGACCACAAGCCTCCAGGAAGTCAAAGACAAAATGTCTAATTCACGGAATGTCAAATTGTTCTTTGAAAAGGGCCTCAGTTGATTTTTTTTATGGCCACTTGGAAGCAGAAGGACACAAAACAAACTTGTCCTGCATAGTATTACCTCATCAGGTGAATATGATGTTTCCAATAAGATCGTGACTTTTGTCACCTGAGCTTGTTTGTTTAAAACAGGGCTGATGAGAGAGGCGGGACTAAACCAAATCAGTAACTTATGTTGAAAAGCAATGAGCTAAAAAAGCCTCAACATTTCAATAAAGCTGAAGAAATGATTGTTCCTGCAGGTTTGTTACAGCACACGATCCCTTTCACTTTACAAGTAGTCCCTTGATTCATTTGGTGACAGAAAGACTGTGGGTTAGAGGAGCTTTTACAACCAGACTTGTGAATGTACATGTTTGCGCACTATTCACCTGGTCCTGTCAGAGGCGGCACTGCTGCTGCTGCTGGTCGTGGACTCGGAGTCGGAGCTGGAACGAGGGAGACGAGACTCACTTCTGTAAACCCGGAAGCTCTCGGTTACCGGCTGGTTTCCCCCATCAAAACCGTTACTTGGCAAACCTGGCGAAAAGAAACAGAGAGAGGGGAGAGGTGAGTGTGTAACTAAAAAATTGAGAGAGAAAAAAAAATATTGCTTGAAATGTGTCTACTGTACCTGGCAGCAGGTCGTCGTTGTCACTGTCACTGTCGGAGGTGGAGCTGCTGTGGGGGCTGCGAGGTCTTTTCCTCTGCCTTGTTTGTGACAGCAGCGGTAGATGTGGGGGACCAATGGGGCTCTGGCTCACCCCTGCCCCAGGGTAGCCAGCGTCTCTGTTCTTGGGAGGGCGCCCTGGCCTTTTAGGAGGTCCAGTCATTTTTTGGTTCTTCTTGGAGAAGAGCACAGACGTCCGACGGCCCACTTCTGGAGCCAGGGCAGACGAGGAAACACTGAGATCTTGAGGAGGAGAGAGGTTGATAATTACGGAATGCAAGCAAATGTTTAACACATAACTTCCCTTTAACAGCCATTATCATTATTATCATACATCTTTCCTAGACACACCTTTTCCACCAATCTCCTGGCTGCTGCTTTCTCCCCCCTCATCAAGGTGGCCTGAGGAGCACGGGTGATGGGGGAGGGAGGAACCACGGTCTCCTCCTCCAACTGACTCCCGGCCCCCTAAGCCGGAGCCTCCGTCCCGCTGGTGTGCGAGCTTCCTCTTGATGACGCTGATCTCTTTTCTCAGAGCTTTGGCTCTACGTGACTGGCCGATGCTGTGCTTCCCCGAGCTGACCTCATCCAGACGCACCTGCAAGTAATGCAGCTGCTCCTCCAGTGGGAGCCGCCGCCGGTTCTCTGGCAGGAGCAGGTCTGTGAGTCACAAAGAGAGAGAAACAGCTGCTGAGTCAAATATGACTGTGGTAGAGTTTCAGTGCATTAAGTTAGCACCAAATTCAGCATATCTGCAAGCCACCTGATCTGAGGCTGTTCAGAAAGGCACAAGGGAGCAAACAAGTCACTTAATCTAGTAACAGACATGCAAACTGCTTGGTTTGAAACCAGAGAAATAAAAAAAGGGAGAAAAAGTAGGAAACCTAGTTTTTATGAGCAAAGACGATTAGAGAAAATGTTATGAGCCTCTCAGTTGCATGATTGACATGCGCCATCTACTGGCCACGATGCTTTGTTGTGCCAAAAATCTTTTCTTTTCCTCCACACGACAATATTCAGTATTCTGCTTATTCATCACCTGAAATTCACACGCACTCAAATACTATTTCAGTCCTTGATGCTTATGACTTATGAAAATTATTGTAACCGACACTTGTTACCGTTCACTCACCCTTTGACATAATCTGTACTAGAACCATGATTCATACTCTGAGCCCTTTGTGCCATCCAGACACTCCACCTCCCACTTCTCTCCCACCTTAATTCCCTCCAGTATTTCACTCACAATTCATGCTGTACAGTGAGGTGTAAAATTTCTTCTAGCTTGCCAAATGTTCATTCAACAGGAGCCTGTCATTTTAGAACGTATTGTATCTTTGCCAAAATGTGAGGTATTAATTAGAAATCGGATGACATAGAAGTTCCCTTTGCCAAAGATAAAACCTGAATATATTTTGCCTCACCCCTATTTTTTTCATATTATTGCTCAAGAAAAAAACACTTGCCAGAAACTAAAGTGAACGATAACCTACCTTCTTCATTAGAAGACAACGGCTGCTCTCTTTCTCTAACCCTGTCTCGCTCCCGCTCCCGCTCCCTCTCCCTCTCCCTCTCCCTCTCTCGCTCTCGGTCTCGGTCTCTCTCTTGGTCGCGCTGACTCTCAGGACTCAGCTCTCGGTGGAGGTGCATGCCAGTCTCGTAGTCGAAGCCGATCCGTTCAGCGTGGCGCCGTGCTGTTCTTATGACCGCCCCGCCCATCTCTCTGAGCCGCAGGGCAGCACGGTAAAAGACGGTGTCCTTGGCATTGTACTTTAGGCAGTTGTTGACAATGAGGCCAAAGTCGGCCTCAAAGGCCTCAAAGGTGAGGTAGCGATGGGACTCCAGCAGGTTCCACATGGTCTGGAAATCCATTGGAGTGTCAATGTGGTCCAGGTAGTCTGGCACCTGGAGAAAAGCAGGTACATATCAGGCAAAAGCATAAGCCACACCTTCTAGTGACCTTTTGACTTTCCAATACAGATGTCAGGAAAGTTATTGTTAGAAGGAAACTTATCGTTTTATTTCATTTAACGACAGATGTTGAAAGCAATAATGTTGTGCTGCTGACACCAGTATCAGATAACAGAGTTTAATAAAAACTGTCCACTAGAAGCTTCGTAAAGATTGAATAAGTGGCAGAAATGTTGTACTAGACTGTATCAGGTGTACCTAAAAAAGTGGCCAGAGAGTGTATTATAAAATAATTATTGTACCGTTTTAAAAAAACACTATAAATAAAAATAGAACTTGAATGAATTTTTCCAGAGGGGCTGTATGTGAAAATCTTGAATGTCCGCAAATATTCAAATTTTCCGGAACTTTTCCTGCCAGCCCCCTTGTAAAATTTCTGGAAATTATCAGAGTGAGCCCATGTCAGAACACAGCAGGAAAATCACTGGAAAGATAAATGGCGAACGAGTGGGCGCTCAACCCGGGCTCCATGCCCTCGCCTGAATGTTCCAGAAAGTTTCTTGCCGTTGTAAACACGTCTGACTCGGACAATCTCCTGTTTTGCATATGTGAACGGCAAACAAAAAAAATGTCTGGAGCTGTGTTTATGTCTGAAAAACAGCCTTTGTGTTTTTGTGTGTGTGACTTTGTGGATTTACCTCTGCCAGTGGTACAGGCTCAGTGAAAAAGTTGTTGATGTCTCTTTCTTGTAACTGTTCCAACGTGCTCCTCAGCAGCACCAGGAAAGGCGTCAGCTGCATCTCCAGTGCCAACTGCTGCACTTTAATCTGAACACAGACACAGTTTTTAAAACAACGTAAACCTGCTGACTGATTACATTTTTAAAAATGCAGGGTTGTGATGTCTGCACAGTGAGAATTGTGTGTTCAAGTGATTTCTACTCAAATTCATATGTACCCAAATGTGACAGGACCCTCCTGCGTCTCTGAGTCCTGACCGTAACAAATAAATTCTTAACCATGAAGAAAAACTTAAAAATTAATTAAAACTGCACTAAAATGGATTTTGAGACTTGTGTACTGACCACCGTCCTGAAGACCTCACGGAGAAAGAGTATTATTGCTTGTATGAAGGTTAAGATTAGTGACAGAAATAACACGTATTCTGTCTCACCGTCTCCCTCTTGAGTTTTTCCCTCTTGCGGATGAGCTCCACCAGTAGCCTGGCTCTCTCTAGGTCATGCCTTAGTCTCTGCCACGCCTTAAGCTGCTCCTTCAAATCACTCGGTTTCTCATCGCTGTCCCTCTGCAACACCAACAAGCATAAACCCCAAAACAGGTTAAGTCAACTGAATGAGGTTAGCACAGAATTATAATGATGTACATTAAAGTCACTTACTGGAGGAAGCTGTGCTGAAGGTGGTGGTGGGAGTGGGTCAATGTGTCGTTGTGACTGCAGGTGGGTTTGGAGTCGGCGCAGCAGAGGAACACCATTGCGACTTTGCCTCTTCAGGGTCCAGTAGCTGTGAAGTCTCTGCATGAACTGGCCCTTCCTGGGTACCGTCAGATTACTAGTGATTTTGCTGAGCCTGGAGATAAACAAGCACCACACTTTAACTATTGTGCTCCCTTGTCCTAAATGAAAAGCGTTCTTTATTGTTATGTGGGGAGTCTCCCCAGTTCCAGAGGGTAAGGTCGAGTAACAGAACAGCACCTGTCGAGCGAGCCTTGGATTGTACACAATGACAAAAAACACAGCCAATTGAACCCGAAACAGTAAATGTGCTTCTTGGAGCTGTGAAGGTGTCAACATGTCGTGTTTGTTTGCCCACCTGTGTGGAGGTATGCAGGGCACAGACACCACTGGCGCAGCAGCTCTCCTCTCAGCTAAAATCTTCCTGGCTCTCTTCATCTTCAGCCTGGATTTTGCCTTCGCCCTCTTGGCTCGCTCAGAGCTCCAGCCCTTGGAATCGTCGTCGTGACCGATGCTGGGCTCGTCGTCCTCCTCCAGCTCTCCCTCGCTGTGAGACGATCCCATGCTGGCCCCGCCTACTCCTGCCAAAGGCCGGGCGGATCCCGGCGGTGTGTGGATGTCACAATAAGCCGTCTTCCGGACACTGAAAGAGGTGCCGTTGGCCCCAGTCTCTCTGACGGGCTCCATTTTCATATAGAGGCCCGCCTGCTGGGCACAGGTGACGTGGAAGGCTGTGTAACAGTTGGCTTTGTGACACTGGATGCAGGCGCCCGAACCGCGCTGCTTGCAGATGTAGCAGGTGAGTTTCCAGCGAGCGGGAGGGATGTGCTCAATGCTATCAATCGGCTCCAGAAAGACCGTGTTGGCAAAGCAGACCTGAGGAAAAGCAGCAAAATTCACTTTATTGCAATACGCCAATCAAAGAGTTCGGGCAGTGGCAAGATAACGGACCGACTGAGCTCTGCTAAACTGGAAATTTACAGATGAAGCTCCACTGGATACATATCAGTTTAATTGTGGTTTGCATTTTATGATTTAGGCCTCTGTTTGCAAATCAACAAACGACTCGCACTTAAAATGTGACCAACGGCGCTGTTAGATAGATGGACACAACATTCTGATATATTTATATATATAAATAGATGTATATATATACATCTGTTACAGCCACATAACATATTCACACTCTTACACACATGTAACCATTAAAGCAACCCACAGTTGAATACAGCAGGGCACCTCGTTATCTGCATGATTATGTGATTCTTATCATATTGGGGGTGGTGGTGGTGGTGTATGGATTTACCTCTGGGATCCAGAGGGCACACACTACGTGTGCCCAGCGTGCATCGTCCGTCTGTTTGAAAGCTCCTCCCTTGTTGGGACAGAGAGCACAGTCCACAGCCCGACTGGGAGACTGCAGGCAGCGACGACATAACCACTGGCCCTCTGGGATGTATGGCACGCCATAGCACTCTTGGTGGACGGCTAGGTTACACATGTCACAGAACAGGATCACATTGCTGTTCTGACACTCCCCATCATTACAGATGCAGCAGACGGCATCTTCGTCGATTAGGGTACTGGGGTCCGCCTGAGACAAAAGGAACATGAGACGAGATAAGAGTTTCTATACATGTTTATGTTTTAAAATATATTCTTCCCTCTCAGTACACATGCTAGGGTACCTTGTTGTGGCTCTCAAAGTAGGACTCCTTCTCCAAGCGGTCCATGAGATACTCAAAGACCTCCTGAGGAATGGGTGTCACGCCGTCTCGCCGCCGCTTGTCATTCATGATGCCAAGCCAGATGTAGTCCTCCTCATCGATGTCATACTCCACCTCCTCATCCAGCTCCTCCACAGACTTATCAATGTACCTGAACAGCAGCGAGAAGAAAACCATGTGTTATTACATATAGTACATGCAGAGAAAATTGTGTCATTAATTGGGAGTGTAGGATTAGCACCCACTTCACCTTTCTGTGGAAAAGGGAAATAGGGAAAGAATGATGCGAGAATTCTGAGGTCAGAACATGGACAACGAGCTGCACAACTGCACACAAAGTGGTGGCTGTGTAATTGTAATTACTATTACTTCTTTACGATTATGAATGAATCAGATTATAACACAAACCTGTAGTAAGATGACGGCCGGAGAGGGGCCTCAGGTCTTTCTTGGTCCAGCTCTCTGAACACCGCCTCCGGGAGCTTGACTGCAGGCCCCGACTGAGCGCTGTGATGGTGGGATGAGCTGTCCTTCTTCTTCTCTTTACTCTTATGCTTCCCAGACTTGGGGGTGGCTTTGCCCCCATTGGAAGATGGGATGTCTGGCCGGTCCTTGCCACCCCCTCCTAGCTCGCTACCCCCGTTTCCACCGTCACTACCATTACACACACCTCCACCACCGCCTCCAGTACCAGATGGTGGAGCATCGTCTGCATCACTGTCTTCCTCTGAAACCACATCAATGTTCTCAAAAATGCTTATGCGGTGAATGCGTCCTTGAATGTCCAGCTCTACCATGCGCTGTGCCTGGGCGTAGGTCATCGTCTCTCTGCCCGGAGAGTGAGAGCGCTCCGACCGGTTGGGGCTACCAGGGGTGTTCCCCCCGTGCCCCGGTCCTCCACCGCCGTTACCGCCACCATCATCTGTATCTCCTGACCCGGCCAGAGACGCACGAGGAGGCCGTCCCTTCCTCTTCTTCTGTGGCACAGCCTGTGCAGGAGTTGGGTTGTCGTGGTCATAGTGATACAGGTGATACTCAATGCCACTGTAGCTCTTGTAAACCTTGCGGCAAGTCTCCACCGGACACTCGTACGGGGGCTTGGTGGCCCGCAGATTGTGACAGAATGTCTTTACATCAAAGTCCAGCCCCATCGTGCCAACAGCCACCGCTGGGACAGATGCTGTTCAAGATCACATCTGAAAAAGGGGAACACAGAAGGAGACCAACAGGAGGATCAGTCCCACACACTGTAACTGTAACTGTGATGTGATGAAAATACTATATGCTAGTTATACACCAGCTACTGCCACTAAATTGTAGCGGTCACACACCCCAGCCTGGACAAGTTCACCTGTTAGGCGCCGACACGTGATCGTGACCCCCCGCTCCCAGTTACAAGCAAATCGTTACGTTCTGTCACTGTAATAACAGGTGCACTTTGTAGTCTGCGGGTTTCGCTTATGCTCGTCCTGGCGAAGTAACCACTGCTATGTCTGGTCATCGCACAGTGGAATGAAACGACACAGACGTGGCTGCAGTCGGCACAAAACTCAAGCCCTCAGGTTAAACCAGGTGAAACGGTGCACGGGTCAACTTTAGCCACGGAACTCGGGAGCTAGCCTGAGGTGCTAGCCCAGCTAACGCTAGCTTGTAGCATTGTGCTGCTGCTTCCCCCTACAAACAATGAGCCACTTGCAGCCTGGCGCTGTTAGCCCGCGAGCTAACAGCAGCTAGCAAACAACAACAACAACAACAACAACAAATTCACTGCGCCCGCGACATTAGACGCGGAGGATTCACCCACCGCCGATGTGTCGAACTACCTCTGACAAACGTCCGGCGGGTTTTCTTTTCACCTCAGTCGACGCCGATTCATTCGGCTCGGCGGCGTTAACGAGTTTAATGTCGTTCGTGCTAACTCGTAGCCGTGTTTCGCGGGGACACACGTTAGCCACACGGAGAGGCGTCACTTTTTAATGGCACACGGCGTCTCGGCCCAGTTAACAACCGCTACCGGACAAAGGGGACTTTGAAGTTTCGTCCACTGTGACCTGACTGTAACTCGCACCTCCACTCGGCTCTCCGTGGTGTTTCCCTCCACAATGACCTCATCCCGTAGCGACTAACCACCAGCCCTCCGAGCAGCACCGCGACCAACCCGCAGGTCCTCCGGTGAACTAGCACAGCGTGTGTGATCAGGTTTACTACTCCATCTTATTTCCACACATCAAAGGTCAAACCAATCCAATTATTAATGCCCCGTCGGCGGGACGTGCGATACGAGGAAAATCGCCTGTGTTGTTTTGGAATTGGGCTTTACTACTACTACTACTACTGTGGGTTGTTGTTGTTGTTTTTTCTGGCTTCACTGGAATCACAAACCACAACGTTACATCCAGGGGGACCTGGCGATATTTAAAATTAGACCGCATTTCGCAACAAAACGAGCCTTCCACCGTTCAAGCCGACGTTATAAACACTTACTACTCCACGTTCCTCGAGTCTGCGCTTCGGAAACCTCACGCCTCATCCGAAGGGTCGCAGATCGATTTTAATTCATTGGTTAGTCCCAGGCGAGCTCACGGGAAGCGCAGGTACAGTGGAATGCTTTTTTTTATGAAACAATATGAGACCCAGATCGATTCATTGTGTTGGGAATAATTCAGAAACTCGCTTGAACAAAAGGGGGCAACCATTGCTGTAACGCTGCGCCGCAGACGCGCGCAGACACATTCGCCACACAAAGGGGGGGGGGTCTATTTCCTTGCCTGTGCGTGAAAACGGAGCATGTAGGCGCATTTTAATCAAGATTTCGTGATAGTATAAATTATATCCTCTTCGTTACATTAATTCGGTTATTTGTTAATTTATTTTTAACTTTTTTTTTTTTTTTTTTTACAATTTTGCGCCGAGTGTCGCGAATCTGTGGCTTCGTTTCAAAGATGTCGGAGTGTGAGGAGCATCATCTTCAAAGAGTCTTTGGACACTTGCACATTCTCAATTTCAAGATTCTCAAACATTACCAGTGTATATTTAAAAAAAATATCCATTTCATATTTTAATCTATGACTTCATGTTACATAATTTTACTGAGAATATATACTTAAATAAAATTGGAATAAATAATAAATTAAACTAGAAATAAAAAAAATCAATGACACATGGCATCAAGCACAAAATAATATTTATTTCTCTCTCAACATACAGTCTGTGATTAGAGTGCAGCAGGGTAGGGTGGGGGTAATGCAGTGGGTCATACAGCAGGCAGAAGCAATCCCACACTGTTTAAATACAAGCCTTTGACAATCAGAGCATATTCACCAGGGGGCAATGCTGTGCAGAGAGAGATGTGAGATGAGCAGAGTGGGAAGTGTCAGGACGGTGCACTTCAGCTCTCAGTTCCATTCCTGCACCCAAATGAATATGGCAACAATAGATATTCCCTCCACTGCTAACGATGACGTGGCAGCGATGGAGGTGGAACAAAATATATCAAATACAAGTGACAGAGAACAGAAATCTCTTACTACTGGAAGTATTTCACCAAAGCAGAAGACTCTGCATAATATCCTATAAAAGTCCAATTCAAACCGAATTGATGGAATAATATACATCAAAGCAACCCCTCCAACATCACCACTACCACCACCACCACCCCTGAAACAGTTAAACAAACAAAATGTACAAATATAAACTACAAGAAAACTGTACAGTTCACAGCTTGGAAGGATTGGGGTGCTGAAACCTTTCAATTGTGTTGTGGAGATGTGAAATTTTCAGAACCGTAGTAGCTGTATTGTTTATCTTTGCTTTGTGGAACATGTAAAGTTGGCCATGCTTGTCAGTGATAAAAAAAAAAGAAAAGGAGAGGTGTTGAAACCAACTATATACAGTATAGGAAACACTTTAACATAGGTTAGAATTAAGAGATTATTAGTTGTGCAAATCTCCCACATCAAGTATCATTTGAATTTTGCAATAGATTACTGACAAGAAAAAAAAAACAGGCTGTTATCCAAAGCAACCTGGGAAATCAACACATTGTCAAAAATTCAACAAGGCAATAACACTGCTGTGTGAGCATCTCATTAGTTAATTTAATTTGAGTAGTCTCATTTTTTAAGTACCCTCTTGTGTGAATCAAATGCTTAACAGTACAGAGGAATCACCTTGGATGATAGCAGCCATCAAAAGAAAAAGAATAACCTTTAAACATCAAATAAGTTAAAAACATCAGACTTGACTGGTGATTGCACTGAACATTTGACATACAGTTTATGCTGAGTAGTAGGACAGCCGAGTTGAAAGAACATTTAGCAGGAGTGAATTCAAGAGTTTGTTGGGTGATTTGTGATATTTATATTTTTACCTGGTAACTTCTGTCTGTTGCTGGGTGATTTGTCACTTGGTTCCACTGTTCAGCTTGCTCCTGTCGCACACATTGGAGATAAGGCTTGTGGCAAGGCCACGATCAAAGCTTTGTGGAGGGGTTAAATTGCACTTTTAAGCCTCAAGCCATCACATTAATTGCTACATTCTGATCAGAACACTACCAGAGGCATATACTGTAGAAAGAACTATGTCTAGTATAGAAATGGCTCTGGACACTGCCTTTCCTTCGAGCACAAGGCTACTACACTACCAACCCCTGTGCTGTCTTTGCAAAAAACAGGCAGTGTCCAACTGAACCATTCGACCTGAAAGAGTGGATTTTGGCTTCTGGCGTAATTATTTTTTCCTCCTCTCATCAGTCGCACATTAACCATTTGTATCTACAAGGCAACGGTACGTCTCACCACTATGGCATTCCATCTGTCACAGGGGTGGAAAGTAAACAAAGGTTAAAATATGATTTTATTACTTAAATAAGAGCATATGCTTTGTTAATAGTGCAGTACTACAAGGGCATTAGTATGTAAACCAAAAACAAAAGTGTCTGTAATGCATAAAAAAAAAAAAGAGACTGCACTCAAGCTACCATCAATTAAAATAACTTGGACGCCGACATGCTTTGTTTACAAAGAAGAAAATAAAATAAAAAAATCAATGTTCAAGGCACTACACATTCCTTCAAATATTTTCATCATTAATACTGTCCTGTTACGGCTTTTCACACCACTGGTATTTGGATTCCAATGTAGTGTTTAAAAATTGTACATAACAAAATCAATGTGAAAACTGCAGCAGTAAAGAAAATCGTGAAATATTTTTGCTTGACTGCAGACAAAATGTGTTGTATGGCTTAGTTCAGTAAAGTACAGAGCCAAAAAGCATTAGGGATTCAGACATTCTTAACAAGTACTGTGTAGTATACACACATATGTACACATGCGCACGCGCTAGCACGCACATTTTAACTACATATATACACCAATGAGCCACAGCATTAAAACCAGTGACAGGTGAAGCCTTGAGCCACAGACCAGTCCGAGTGCTCGCGGTGAACCCCATCCACCTGCCAAAAGGGAGTCTGAACTGGACCAAATGCAAAGAAAGAAGGGCTGACAAATGATGTTTCCTTTTTACGCGAGGTGCGTGTGCATCTTTAAGGGCAAGGCAAGCCGGTGAAGGCAGTGTGATGCTCAGGGCAATGTTGGGTCCTGTAATTTCTTGTGGATGTTACTCTGACATGTACCACCTGCCTTAACATTGCTGCAGACCAAGTACGCCCCTTCATGGCGGTACTCCCTGATGTCACTAGCTTCTTTCAGCAAGGAAACTGTGCCCTGCTACACTGCAAAAAAAATGAATCAAGAAAGGCTCCAGGAACATGACAGGGTTCAAAGCGTTGACTGGCCTCTAACATCTGTGGGAAAACTGGAAAAACATCCAAGGACACCTCACTTCGCACCATAAGGGAGTGAAAGGATCTAATGCCAAGATCTTGGTGCTCGATACTGCACACGCTCAGAGGTCGTATGGAGTCCATGTCTCGATTGAGCTGAGCTTCTTTTGTTGAAACAATGGGGGACATACACAATACAAGGCAGGTGGTTTTAATGTTGTGGCAGATTGATTATATATGTTGTATAAAGACTATCAACACTGTCATATTATTTACAATTTCAGATTATGTACAGTTGCGGCTCTGGTGAACCTGAACAGAGTGGGGTCTGACTCGTCCATACACGCCGAATTGTAGTTAGCAGATTAGGTAGTCCTAGTGGTTTTCGGACAGGGGCCGTTTTCGGGGTTGTGCATGATATGAGGGTAGTTTTGGATCCCTGGGTTTGCCATTGTGGTATAGGGCATCATTCTTGCAGCACCGAGCTGGCCCACAGGACCCACTGACCCTACAGGACTAGGCACACCAGGCCACTGCTGAGAGTAAAGAGGGCCTGGGGGCAGGAGGTACCCAGGAGGGAGCATTGCTGAGGAGTTGGGAGTTAGGCCTGTGGGCAGAGCAGGTCCCAAAGCAGCAGTCAGGGGGCAGGAAAGAGGCAACTGGAACTTGCTGGTG
Source organism: Scophthalmus maximus (assembly GCF_022379125.1). Classification (NCBI taxonomy): domain Eukaryota; kingdom Metazoa; phylum Chordata; class Actinopteri; order Pleuronectiformes; family Scophthalmidae; genus Scophthalmus; species Scophthalmus maximus. The sequence continues at coordinate 7,854,947 of NC_061517.1, forward strand.
CCAACATGGCATTTCATCTGGAACAGAAGGCAGTTGTTTTACACAACAGTGCAAAGAGCGCCTCTTAATTACATCACATGTAAAAGATCAAAATCCAATGATCTTAAAACATCCATCACTGAGTGCTCATCTCCATTAGGAATACCTCATGTGCAGCTGCTCCCATGGGCGGAGGAGCTTTGCATTCCAGGTCCCGTTGGCGTCTCTGTTGTTTGATTTGGTTCAGGGAGGGTCGTGGTTGATTGGCTGCTGCCACAGTCTCCTTCGTCCAGTCATCGACCAGTTTGTGAAGATCGTCCGTGAACGTGCCTCTCTTGTTGTTGCTGTTGTTGGTCTGGACCTGAGCGAGCCGTGTGATAGGCTGAGCCGACGGTGAGGGTGTGGCTGTGGTGTGTGATGGCTGTGTCTGACCGGAGGCTGCCTGAGCCGCGGTGGCGCTGCAAGAAGACCCTGAAAAGACAGAGCTCTTTAAAATCTGCTCAATGAAAACAAAACAGCCGAAACTGTGACACATGTTGCCAAGATAGCAGCCAACCCATTGCAACATCAATAACTTGAATGAATTATATATATATATAAATGAAATGTTTGAAATGCAAGCAATGACGAAATCCAGCAATCAAGACATGTAGGCACACTACCATGCAAAACAACCACACGTGTAAAACGATGCTGCAATCTGAATGCCCATGTTTTTCAACATGAACCACCACATTTTCAAAACGATAAAAAAGAGAAGGTAAAGTGCACACACACAAACAGGAGGACTAAAATAGTGAGGTTAGAGTAAGGAAGACAGAGAATAAGAAAGTAAATGAGATAGTTACTACTACTGCGCTCTTTGCCTAGACATAGTCGTTTCAGAGTGGACCCTATAAAGAGGTAAAACAGCACAAGACAGAAAGAGTTAGGCCAGAACACACTGCACAGCACATGTGGACAAGCTGCTCCAAAAGGACATTCAGTTATCAAAACAATCAGGGGGAGAGAGAGAGAGGAGAAAGGAGGATGAGGGGTTTAAAAATCAGTGAGGAAGACTGGAAAAGAGAACCTAAGTGTTTTTCTTTAAAGGGGCAATCATCTGAAGGTGTCCTTGACAAGTCTGAGAAAGAGATAGCCTTCGTTTGTGCTGTTGCATACTTATCAGCTCCTGCATTTATAGTGAACTTGTCGGGATGGATCATCATCAGATTTTATGTTGCGTTGTAAATTAACTTAATGACAAGTTGTTGTTTTTCTAACAATGTTGTAATGAACAGAAATCTGGTTAAATAGTCGCTATCGTCTTAACTAACTTTATAGAGTAAGAGTGGGATGATTTGCTTTATTTGTAAGGTTAAGTATGAATTATTGGCACACTGGTTGGCAGGGAGAGGTCCTAACTGAGTAAATGTTTTCTAAGAAAGGAGGACTGGATTAAAAGGAGATCCCTTTGTCGATGTGAGAAGGCCTGTGAAACAAAAAATAAACAAAACAGAAAAACAGAAAGAGCACACACTTAGAGAGGATTCATCAGAGTCAGCACTTGTCTTAACATGCAGGTAACTCAGGAGAGGTGGAAAGAGGGGAGAAAAAAAAATAGTAGTATTGATGATACAGCCCTTCATACGGCGGAGCAAGTCTCCGTCAGTGCCCTGCCTGGCGCCTGCACCATGCACGTCTTCTCCATCCAAACATGAGGGACAGAGAGTGCTCTCCTCTACCAAGGGCCCTGCTTATCAGGGAAGGGCTGATCTCTGGGGGGATTTCTTTGTGTTAGTGTACACAGGATTACCGACTCAGGCAAAAGTGCCTTGACTTGGGAGATGTTATCAAAATGAACAGTGGATGGAAGCACACACAACAAATAAACGGGGTATTAAAGGCTTTGGCATTCTCTGTGTGTTTTGTTGTAACTGTGTCACTGTGTCGTGGACCTGTCATTGACAAAACTCATCTCCTAGCCCCTTACACTAAACTACCATTAACCATCACAGCTGAATGCCTGACTCTTACCTAAACCTATTTCTGTTCCACGTCTTAACCCTAACAACAGCCATTTAAACTTGAGGGTTCCAGTATTTGGGTTCCAACAAAGCTGTTGTAGTATAGTGTAATCCCCCCCTCCCTCGCGCAAAAACAGCCACACTGTCTTAAGTTGTTTTCAGATCTGACCTCAGGCCCATATTTGGAGAGGATTAGCCATTCACAAGCTCAGTATATATGTCGGCTCTGTATTAAATAAAATATTGAAAAAAGCCAGAAGCACTGCACAAAGCATTTGGATGGGGGGGGGGGGGGGGGGGGGGGGGGGCGCATTATACCCAAAGATGAATGGTCATGAGTGTAATTGCGGTTCTGTGAATTGCTGATAATTGCCAGAGGAAATTGTTTGTACAGATATTTGTATTATTTAGTATTGGAGGTCACGGATACAGATTTACAGAGGTTTGCTCCTGGAAATATTTCATTTTCAGTCTTCATGCCAAGACACTGGATGGTTGCCAGACTCTTTGGTGTGACCTACATTTATAGAAAAGTTAAGTCTTTTTTTCTGTATCATTGTTCGTGACCACCAGGCACAGTGCTTAACAACTCTAATAAGAAAACCTTTTATGAACAATTAATACTCACAGAAAACAGTGAGTGGTATTTTCTGGCTGCACAGACCTTTGATTGTGCCTATATTACACCAATTGAAATGACTTTGGAGTTAAGCATACCAAAATCATATGCACATGATGAATATCCTCTGGCTGTCAAAATATATATATATATCTTACAGAACACACCGTTGTTTTGGGAGAGGGAAGGTGGAAGGGGTAAAAATGGGTGATGTATGTCAGGTGAGGATAGATGGGTGACAGAGAAGATCTACTACTATAACATATTAAATCAAAACACTTGGTTGATAGTGAGAGAGGTAGGTTATAGGAAGGAATAAGTGGAAATGAGTGAGGGGGAAATAGAAAAAGAACAAATACAAACAGATGGACAGAGACACAGGTCCACTGAGGAATCTAGTGCGTGGTTTGCTACTAGATTTATAGGTGACTCTCTCTGACGTTTGGTGGTAAACCGTCCAGCCTGTAAAATGAATATAAGAGGGAAGAAGAGAAGAAACAAGAGAGACACTTTGTAAAAGTGCACAGAGACTAGGATGAGAAACCCGCACCATCAAAAGCACCAGCAAAGGATTTAAAGAAGGAGGTTATGAAACGCAGGAATCCACCATGTTATCTGGTGATTAATGGGAAACTTGACTATCATTCAAAAATTACAACTGATAATATTGGTTGGTCGTTGTTCTTTACATACTGTTTATTTTAAAATAAAAGTGTTGCAATGTCTTATTTTAAGATAAAAACATGTAGTAACAAATTTTACTGCTGAAAAAATTGATTTAAAAAATTCTAGTATAGTAACCAAGCTTTTAGCCTCAAAATTAATGTCTCTACTGTTTTAGAATTGTCTAATATGCAGTCGACTTAATATATAGCTTGGTAAATAATTTGGTGACTGATAAACCCATGTTTAATAAGTATTATTAACTGATGAATCACTCTTCTGCAAATAATAAATTAACAGCAAATGTTATTTTGAACCTGTGTGTAGCCCTGTTCATACCTGACATCTGCAATCTGCTGCCCGTTTACACTGGAACACACATGCCCACTGTACGAGAAGTCAGGTACATTAGCACGGACAATGATTCTTTCTGATACAGAGCTAAAACAATTGTCCGGACGGAGATCGCTTTTGTTTTAAGAGACTCTTTTAAATGCAATGTATAAATGTGGACGTAACTTGAGATCTGATCACTGAGACATCATTTGGAGGTTGAGTGATTACCTTGAGTGAGGCCACATTCTTTTAGCAGTGTGCACACAAATGTGTCCTGGGCCACATTTTGCTCTTTGCAAACGTAATTGATGGAGGGGTTTATTTGCATATAGATCAGGGTAGTGAGAGCTGATCACTCTAAACATATTTTAATACCAGGTGTGAACTGACTGTACTGTCCACTAGTGATCGGATCACACGAGACACAGTGAATGCCAGGTATGAACAGGGACAATATATTGAATACTAACTTGCTGATCTTTGCCTGTTATTTCTTCTAGTGATACAATTAAATTATTTGATAGGGAGACAACCACAATTATTGATTTTTCGTTATCGCCTCACAAATTCAACATTGGTGCATCTGTGTTAATTGCGACACAGATGGCATAAACCAGAAAACAATCCACACATATATATAGCAAGTGTCCTTTCGCCTTTCCTTAATCCAACTGATGCTAGACACCTGAGGTAAATTAAAACATTTGTATGTAGAACTTCTGGCTTTAATGTCTGCAAATTTATTTAGTGTTTAAATGGTCTTGAATACATTATGAAGTTTATATTTCAGTTAAAATTAAGTGGATCTGTTTGTTTCTGTGATCCTTCAAGGTTTAACTTTTAAAATCCATATTGTCCATTGACGGTGTGGACAACATTAATAACTGCACGTCCCATCCCAAAACACGAGCGTGCACATGAACCTATAATGTGTACCTTGGCCAGGGCCTGCTTGGGTGGCCATTCCATCACCATGTAGCCCGGCGTAGATGTTGTCTGAGGAGATAGAGCCCTTCAGGGAACAGGGCTGCTGAGTGTGAACTTGCTCTGGGGCAGTGTGGGGCTGATTTCTGGAGCTGGAGCTAGAGCTACCACTGGAGTGGGCAGAGCCATCAGACAGAACTGAACTTTTAGCCGGGGAGCTGGATGAACTGGCAGCACTCTCACCTTGGAAAAGAAAAGAGCATGACTCAGAGTGAATCACCCAGTGAAACACACACCCACAGTGTTTACCACTGTGGGAAGAAAAAGAAAGTCTGCTTCAGTCTGAAGCACTAGTTCTAACTCTCCCCACCTACACACACGCACACTGTCTTAAGTTGTGTACACACACGCACGCACGCACGCGCACACACGCGCACGCGCACACACACACACACACACACACACACACACACACACACACACACACACACACACACACACACACACACACACACACACACACACACACACACACACACACACACACACACACACACACACACACACACACACACACACACACACACACACACACCTTTACTCTCAGTGGCGGTGTTAAGATTGTTTTTGAGCTGCTGCACCATCGGGTTGAGCAGTTTTCCAGCCTTTAGCTTGTGTTTGCTGGCCCGACGCCTGCGGCCATTTGGGGGTGCTGCATGAAGTAACCCGACGTTGGGAGGCAGAGTTTTGCCCAGCTCCTTGTACAGATGCTCAATCTCACTCCTCTGGAATGCCTGCAGCTCAGAGATCTCCTTCATGTGTCTAGTGAAAATGTACAGGGAGAGATCAGAAACAAATAAGCTTAAAATACTTCTAAAAGGCCACTGAGAGGCTGCTTTCCCAATTCCATGTTTTTTTTCGCACAATCCCATCAGTAACGTTCTCACTGTATAATCCACTAAAGCATAATCCACTAGATCTGTAATTATGGTTTGCAGACATGACATGTTTGTCAAGAGACATTCTCTCCTCATGCATGTGTAGGATTACTGATTAATTAAAACAACTTTACTTTAGTATGTTAATAAGATCAAATATGCATCAATGTCTTTTGGGTTCATTATGTTACCAAAGACAAATAATCCTCATGTCACCTGTACTGCCGCCAAAAAGAAATTTTATAATTTGAACATGACCTGTCATATATCAATGCCTTGATTTTTTTGTTCATTAAACCATTACTTTTGTATACCTTATATCGTATACATCATATAAATATAATATCATAGATTTGGAGCTTGTGCAAAATTAAGGTTTGAAGATTTGTGTTACAACTGCAACTTGAATTATTTTAACAGTATATCTGAGTTATCTCACCAGATCATTGTTGTCAAAATAAGAAATAAACAGATCCATCTAGTTTAAGCTGTATTCAACAGGACCTTTTTTTTTTTTTTTTTACTTAACACTGTTACTAAACTATGTGTTTTGTTTGTAGCTGGGGTTCTGGCTAAAACGGTTCTAATTTTTCTTTGGGAAACTGGATTAATGTGTGTTCTCTTCAATCAATTCAAACCATTATTGGCAAACAGAGCAGTCAGACCACGACAACGGAAGAGTGATTTCTCAGTGCTGAGAGAAATATTAAAAATTATGTGTTCTCTTTTGTAAATGAGGAAATAAAAACCAAGCATTGCAACCGTACATACATTGTTTAGGCTCAAAAGTAAATAACATTTCAGTATCTGTGCAGCTTTGGATGAGTGCCTGTGTAGAAGTGACTTTACTTTTCTCTGAGTTTTTGTAGTTCCTTCTTCATATCTGCATCCTCAAACTCGGAGTCATTGTCACTACTGATGTAGGATGAGTGGGCATGTCCTGCAGAAGGCGAGGGAGCGTGACCATTCATTGCCACGGGCTGTCGGATTGGTGAATCCGAGCTCTGCTCACTTTTGCTCCGACCAGTGCGCCGCAGGAAGGCCACTGCCCTCTTCATGAGGTCACTACCACTGTGCTCAGACAGGGCATGAGCTGGGGGAGCAGGGTGAACCGGAGGGAGACCAATGCTGCTGCTGTCCTCATCTGCTGAGTCAGAGTAGAGGTGAGATGAGTGCTGCTGGTGGTTATGGGTCGGAGTGTCAATGGTCTGTGCCCGGGGGATATGGCAAGGGGTGACATCGGGGCTGGATTTGGGGGTGGCTTTGTAGAAGTTTGGTGGGGCAGAGTAGCGGTGAGTACCGTGGCTTTTGGATGTTCCTGCATTGTCCTCTTCAGCTGTAGCTGTCACAGAGGACTGGCCCACAGCCACACAGCCCCAGACAACCCCCTCTTTCCTGCCTGGGACCTGGGTCTGACTGTGAGACCCTCCAGAACCACTAGAGGGTGCCGGGGAACTGTGGATCATCTTACTTTTCTCTAAATGACAAATGACATCCGGTGAAGCAGGGACGATCTGGAGGGAAGAAAATGTCCATAACAAAATCAAGATCCATAAACATCATTTACTAAGGCCCTGGACAAACAACAGCCTGTGATATAATTCAATTTGGTCAAAGGACATTTTTTTTAGGAGATTTACTTATTTACACAAAAAGTGGTTTCTTACTTGAAAACGGCTTTTGGAGCTGTATGAAGACGAACTGGCAGTTACGTCTCTTTCTTTCAAAACACTGTTAGCAGCTAAAGAGGCAGAAAGGAGAAATGCTTAAAAAAAATTGTTAAACTGCAATGAATAATGACATGTGGACATTACATTCGTAATGTTACCTACCTGCCACTGCAGAGTCACTTAGTGCACCCACACTATCTGTGCGCTCTGGAATCTGAGGCTGGGAGAGAAAGAGAGAAGGTGTGTGTGTGTTTGAGCTTGCAATAATTTGAATTGTGGCAAATGGTAAGCTACATGCACTCGATCAGTGTGGTGAGGCTCGCCAGTGACCTCTCCTGATCTCAGTTTAGTCTCAATGACTCAGACCCTGATTTAAAATGAAGCTGTCAGAGGACGAGAACATGACGAATTAACGCACCCACAGCAGTAACGTTATTGCCCTCCCCTCCTTCTGAACACAGTAAGAGTCTTTCTTAAATCAATAGCACTGTACAAGGAAACAATTCAATGATGATTCCATTAAGTTAGCTCCGAACCAACATCTGCTCACATTTCTCTCTTTCACAAATACACCCTGTCTCTCTTAACCACATACACAGTGTGTTTTACCAGTGGGTCCCCTTTCTTCTTTGTAAGTGCTCCCTCGGTGCTCTGGCCGTCTGCGACTGGAGAGGAGCTGACTCCCTCTGTGCTTGGGGCCAGCGGGTCAGTTGCCGTGCTTGAAGGTTGGGTGGGAGCATGTTCCTGGTACAACAGGTTTCTCAGTTTCTCATCCAAAGTCTTGATGGTGCGGTCAACAAACTCAACCCTACGTGGTCCCTCACTGTCTGACTCTCCTGGCCCCCCACTCGCTGGCTGCTGGTTGCTTGATGACTGGGAGTTCTGATGTGCGGGACTCTGGGGCTGGGAGGTCACTGTCCCAGGCTGAATCGGTGTGGCATAGGGTTGCTGCAGGACCACAGACTGATGGGAGGCCAGCTGAGGAGGGAGTTCTCCAGTAGGACTGGCCTTCTCATTGGGCTGAGACAAGGCCAAACCACTAGCTGCTCCTTTATCAAGGGCATTCACATCCAGAGAGACAGGTGGCACAATAGCACAGCATGGTATGTCCGTCACCATAGAGACCACAGAGATGCAAGGTTCTTCCACAGGAAGGGGGTTTTGGTGTCTGACACCTGCAGCAGCAGCAGCAGCAAGTGCAGGTTTAGTTACACAGGGCTGAGTCTGCTGGACCCGCGCTTTGCCAATGTTTTGGTCTGGAGGTTGCACTGAGGTCTGAGCAGCAGTCGGCAGAGAGGAGGAGGAGGAGCAGGATGGGTTTTGAGAAGATAAAGATGCGACCGGGGTAGTCACTGCAGCTGTGTTGCAGTTGGGCCTGACTGACGGTGAAGCAGAGTTTTCAGATTCTGAAGAAAAAGAAAGAAAAAATAGATTTGATTAGGGTTTGGAAACAGTTTGGGAGTTAAACAGCCAAGACCACAAAGAAGAGGGTGTGGGTCCTGTGAGTGTTACATCACTGCTTGTCTTCTCCCATCAGGCTCCGTTAGCTGGAGTATAAATCCTGCCATTCTACCCCTGCAGAAGTACTCTTATATAACTGACCCCAACAGTACAACTGCACAGACGCACACTCTAATGCATGTGCAGCATCTTCAGCATCAACAGCAGCAAGAAAAACACAAATGATTCATTTCATTCTATAGAAAATAGGCTCCTGGCAGAAAAGGCCTCATATTATAGAATTTTATTTAGTAAGCAGCAAGTAATATGCTGCATACCCTGGGCAGCAGTGATGCCAGATGTGGTCTTCTCTTTGTCTGGCACAGGCGTTTCAGCTACAGGGCAGATGATAAACCAGCGCTTGCCAGTATGGAGGACTGTCAAGGACAGAAAAAAATAAAATCTCATTAATCCACATCTACATAAACTGTTATAAAAATCAAGCGTGAATGGATTTTGTTTGAATGAATATGAGTTTAGTAAAATCTTACCATTTTGTTGATACACCAGCTGTGGTGTGCTGGGTGCTGATGCCTTCAATCCCAAAAAGAAAAATAAGAATTACAACACAGAGTTGATACATGTAAATCAATTTCATAGACTTTGATAGAATTTTATGGACTTTAAACTTTAAAGAGCTTCAAAGTTTTAGAGAGACGGCTTCAGAAAATAAAATCAGTTTGATTAAAATTTTACATCAGCAAGAATGGGTTTTCTGGCATCTCTTGTTGGCAGCGTTGCAGGCAAATTCATCCTCAGAGTGCAGTCGGGTTAATGTATTCAAGGAAGAGACACTTGTAGACAGATTGCGACAGATCACAACTACTAACTATCAGCCGTTCCGTTCTCACCTCTGTTCCCAGCATGTCAGCTCCCTCACTCTGTTTGGGACTGCCTCCCTGATCAGAGTTCCTCTCACCCTCAGTGTCCTCACTCAGCATGTCCTCAGCTTTGTCCACAATGTCCTTCAGCTGCTCAATGAAAATCTCTTTCTCCAAAGGTAAAATGAAATCATTCTCCACCTGAAAGGGATGATGGGGGAAAAAAAAGACAGCAGGACATAAAAAGGTTTTCTATAACCTGTCGTCATGGCTGTGCCAGGAACAACAAATGCATTTTTAGGAGACGTATATTCTCTTGATGTAGTTTGCCACCAAGATACAGCAAACTTATTAATCTCTATTCTAGTTAAGTATTTATCTTTTTAAGCATTTCACATAACATAAACATGTTGTTTTATTTAGCTTCACGAGCAGTCACTTGCCTTGGACCAACCATCATATACACAATATGTTAGTGTAACGGTTATGCCATGAAATATTCATCTATCCCATCTATAAATATGAGCCCCATATGAATTGGTTGGAGATGGAGGAGAGCGACAGAGCGAGAGAGAGATGTCAAGATTTTTTGCTGCATTGCAGCGGAGAACGGTATAGAACAAAGTTTCTGAGTTTTGAACCATGAGAAAACACAGAACGGACATTACAGACAGTGACTTTGTCTCCTGCATACCATGTACGTGGCAATCTCCTCCGGTGCATCTCCATCCAGGTCAAACTTGAAAGTGACCATCTTGTGGTTATGAGTTTCCAACTGACACTCTACCATTTTATCCCCGGTGTTACACACCTGCAGCGACACAATAAATACATTGTCATATATTACATTGTATTTAAAAATGTGATCATACTTTTGTAAATCTATACTACTCACGTTGAGCATGCTGAGCTTTGGCCTGCTAGTCTTCTCTTGACGAGAGCGAGTGCGCGTGGACCTGCGATGGTGTTTGCGGACTTTCCCTTCACCTTTACCTCCGTGTGTCCCCTCATAACCATCGCTCATCTCCTTCCCTGACGTAGCATCAGAGTTGACACTGGTTTGGGTGAAAAATACAATTATATCAGTGTATGTGCTGCTTTATGCATTGTCATCTGAGTAGCCAACACAAAGCTCTACTATTTAGGGGGAGCTATTGTGGTTTCAAGATCAAAAATGGACCTGCACTTTACTCATAATTGATAAGAATCGAACAAACAAAAATGCATATAATGTCAATTCAGTATGCCTGCTTCAGAAGCTGTGATTGACAAAGACAGATATAGTTAATCGGGTGTGTGATCAATAACACAAATTATATAACTTCTAGCGTCGCACAGACAAAGAGACAAACATTTTGAAAAATATCTTCACCTCCTCTCATTGATATGGAGCTTAAATAAGAGTAGTGAAATGCTTTGAAGTCTATCACAAGTGACAATGAACTTAAATGGGATATACATTTGTTGGGAATTTGCTATCTGATACTCATTATGAACAACTGACTTGTCTACTGTTCGTCACAATGACGTGAAGCTGTGCTCTCTGGTTTCACAGACATATTTGTGTGTAAAAACCTCTTCCTCTTTTTTTACTTTAGGAGGAAGCGTTAGCCAGTTGAAAGTTGTTCCATCAATTGTGATGTTTGGTGGAAGAAGAACCTCAGTGTTTTCTAAACATAAACAATGTCTCCGCCTCAGGAAGTTCAAGCTACAAAAACAATACTGAAGCAAACCACTGCGAGTTTCTGCTTGGCATCCTTTGAACATTTTTCACCACACCACTCTTTTGGTGTGGCTACTGTAAGACGATAGAAACTTCCAAAGGTTGAGGTCTGAGGTAAGAGACATCCAAAAAACTGTTAAAGACAATGTTGAATTCATTCAAACAGAATCTTCCTCTGGAGATTAATTTTAATTTGACAAATATGCATTTATTAGAAGTTCAGTCGCTGACTTGTCCTTGTACCTGTCATAGCTCTGTCCTCCAGTGTGTTTCTCTGTGGCTTGATCCTAAGAGAATGAGAAGATAATAAAGAGTGAAATTTATCAGAATTAAATTTTTAGATCATGTAACTGATGGTGACTTGTGATATTGCGTGTGATTGCACTGGTATATTTTCAGGAGGAAACAAGTTGTGGGGACTATAAAGCATGGAATTGAGTCATGTGTCCATACCTCTGTGTTGGTCTCTGCAGCTCCCATTAGAGTACTGGGATGTTTCTGCTGAGTCAGACTGGAACTGGCAGACCCGGGTGATGCTCTCAAGGAGTCGGAGGGCTGCAGCACAGAAATTTGGCTCTGAACCTGACTCTGGGCCTGAGTCTGGGCCTGCAGGGCCAGCTGGCATGGGTTGCTGTTGTCCAGATTGGCAACAGTGGTGGCTGCGCCTGGATTAGCCCCATCCTGCAGAGGTGAGGAAAAAGGTGCAGGCTGAACTGGCTCAGGATGGCTGACTGGGGCCTGCTGGGGAACCTGCTGAAAAACACAAAGAACAGAACACCTTATTAATATTATTATTATTATTATTATTATAAATAGTATTTTTTTATTCTATCTTGGAAGATGCTGAATCATTTGGAGATATTCAATCATGTATTTTATATTTTTTCATTCATTATTTTTCCTGATTCGACTTTAACATATAACGTTATATATAACATCGCTACATTGCGATGCAAACAAAGACTCTAAAAACCATCAAAGTCATAGTGAAACCACCCTGAACACAAATGAACACTCAAAATTCCAGTTCACACCTTCTTGGTAAACATCTGCACTTCATTGCAGCCGTCATAATTACCTGTATCAGAGGCTGAGTGCTGCCATTTGTGGGAGGGTGTGTGTTTTGGGACGGAGAAATGTGTGTGTGTATGGGATGGGTAGTAAGTGCCGATATAAGTGCCGGTTGGGAATGAGAAGCTTCACATCTAATACTCTGCTTCAGAGCCGTGTTGGGCTGGTGCTGTGGAGATGGGGGCTCCATCTTACCCAGCATGTGTGAGGTGGGCGGCATGAGGGAAACTGGGATGGGTGAAACTAAAGCATTTTCAATGTGCAAAGGGGAGAGAGGAGAGACAGAGGGGGTCGGGGTAAGGGTCTGTGCAGGAGAAAGGAAGATGTGATTAAGAGAAGACGAGGTTGACGGGTGAGGGGCAGTGCAGGGGTGAGGATAGGAGGATTCACAGTCAGTCACAGCTGTCATCACCTGGACTGTGGGATACTGTGAAGGAAACTGAAGGGGAAGAGAAAAAGGAAGAAACAGAGGAAAATTAAATATTCTAGAGGACTAAGTTCAACTACAGGAGGGAAAGGCATCAAGATAACTTGCTTCAAGTCAATATTCAATATTGTGATCTGTAAATACAACACAAGAAATCACTGGGTACTATCCAAGTAAGATACTTGTGAGGACAAAACCCCAATACCTTGGGTGGGTGTGTTGGCGGTAGAGAGGTTGATATCTGCAGAGGTTGGAGTTGTTGATGGACAGTAGCCTGAGCCATTGGCTTTTGAGGAGGAAGTGCCTGGGTTTGGCTGAGATGTCCATCTTGTCCAAGCTGTGACATACTCTGACCAACAGGAATATTCTACGGAAGAACAAGGAGGAAAATAGAGAAGAGAAGTTCAATAATGGCAGGGATTCCAATTTCACCTCAGTTTGGAAATCAACATTTCCTGCTATTGATCCGGATCAGAATAGCCCGTACTTTGCTGTCCCTTAAGCCTGGATTCAGTCACAATTTACAACAGACACAAAGTGAGCCTTTGGGGGCTGGCGGATGCAGCAGCGAAAGCCACTGTTATTGTTTTCATTACTGCTCACATTGTCTCTCCGTTGGCTCCTGTCCGAGGAAACTCCGGTTTATAGAGCTGTTAATTTTTTCATTCACCTACTATCCACCAACACAGCTGCTTCCAATTCAGATGCACCAAATCAAACCCAGGGTCCATAATGAGTGGGACCCAAAACTAGAAACAGCACTACCACAAATAACAATGCTTCCCTTGTTTAAGTGCAGTAGTTTCTGTCCCTCCCACAATGACAAAGTGTGTTGAGACAAAGGCATTCTACCTGATTCAGGAAAGCAGCGAGGCAAAGATAGGGTGGGAACTGATGAAAAATGAAAACAGGGTGAGGTCAGGGGAGGAAAAACAAACTTAAAATTCAAATCTGGGGCACTGCATATGCCACCTAGCTCTAATATCCTGCTTCAACACTCACCTGTTGAGAAATATGTGCAGCCTGGCAATGCTGGGAAGAGGCAGCGAGGCTCTGGGGAGTCACTACCTGGGAAGCACCCCCATAGGTCTGTCGAGCAGCAGTGGACTGGTACTGGCTCTGAGCTGGGGCAGTCTGTTGCTGGAGGGTATTGAGGGCAGAGTGTGCATAGCTATGCAAGGCAGCATCAGGTAAACCTGCAGCAGGATAACACTGATGTGTGGCTGCAACCTGCACAACTGGGGTCGCTGTGGAAGGAGGCTGAGGAGCTGGAGTCTGAACCTGTTGGACTGTAGACTGGGATAGATCCTGGCTCTGCTGTGGAACCACGGTTTGCATGGCCTTCTGGCCGTGCTGCTGAAGAGTTGGGGTGTGCAATTGTTGCTGAGCAGACACGTGGAGACTTTGAGATTGATGGGTAAGCTGTTGTGCCATTTGTTGATTTATGGGATGCACAGTATCTTGGTTATGCTGGAGTTGAGGTTGAATGTAAGCCTGTCCAGCATTGTGTGTTTGTTGTACACTGGATTGAGTATTTTGCTGTAAGGGCTGTTGGTGCTCTTGCTGAACCGGTGTCTGTTGGCTGTAAAGTGCTGGTGTGAAGGAGCTCTGACCAGGCTGCTGACTTGGCAGGTTGACTGCAGCTTGGACGTGCTGCAGTGTGCTGGGAGCTTGTGCAGGTTGACACTGGGCTGTGGCTGCCATAGCTGCGCCTACAGATGCAAGAGGCTGCTGTGCTGGCAGGCTGGCTGCTGCTGGAGCAGGAAATCCTGATGCAGACTGACCCTGTTGTTGCGTGGGAGCCACACAGTTCTGACACGTCTGCTGGACTAGCAGAGGAAAAGTTAAAGAGCTTGCCGCTGCTGCCTGCTGCTGTTGATAGCCTGGTGCTTGGTGGCTCTGTGCAAAATGCTGTGGCACAGCTGAAGCTTGGGTCTGTTGCACAATTGGAGGTGCATAACTAGCAGCACTGCATGCATGCTGGATGTTGACTAAACATTGACTAGCTGGAGCTGGTGCTGCAGCACTTGGTGGACCAGCATATGGAGCAGTAGGGTAACTCTGTCCAGGCTGGAGGTACTGCAGTGGTGTATTCATCGGTGTGCTGGATGAAGGCAGGCCCTGGACAGAATGTTGATTCTGGTGCCCGGCAGAACTGGTCTAAGGAAACAAAGGGGAGAAATTTAAGTTAGACCTTCTTGGGAATTAAAATTAACAGGTCATAGATACATTTTAAGAAATTTAAAAATTAAGAAAAAATCACAAAAGTTTACATTTGCGGCAATTGCATTAAGTCATACCGGATGCAAGTACAATGACAGGATGAAGGATAAAAATAAGTTAATGAAACATCTGTTTCAACAATAAGCAGGCGGTGACAGGTGTGAGATAAAATAAGGACACAAGGGAGCAGTAGCAGGCTGAGAGGAGGGAGCTCAGACAGTCCCCCCTTCTTCAATCAGAGGCCATCTATTCAAGGCAAGCTAGGGAAAAGACAGCGGTAGCACTGGGCCAGTGAAGCAGAAAAGGAAAGAACATTAAAATCGAGACGGGATCGGTTAGGGTTAATCAGCAGAAATTGTGCCAGTTAGAGATTTTGCCACCGTCATCTGACATGATCAAGCTAAGGATTTCTATGAAGATGGTCAGCTCTGGAGGCCTATGCAGGCAGCAAGACTCAGAAAGTGGACAGGAGATCAGTCCAGCTCCATGCAGAGTATTTTTGTACCCCCTACCGGCTGGGAGAGATCAGTTAAGCAGGTGTTGGCCGCATATGGGAAACTAAAGTGACTTCAGTCTGCTACTGTGACCTACCACTCCCACAGCCCCAGTCTCTTGCTGCTCTCTGGCATTGAATCTATCTTTGCTGTCCAGGAAGGATTCTTGATCCACAACAGAACTGCCACTCAGGAGATGAATCTTCTGGCTGCTGTCTCCATCACTGCGGGCAGACCTATGGGCAGCTGAGGGGTGCAGCAATGAGGCATGGCTGGGTGGGGTGTGACAAGGGGATGCTTTGCGGCCGGTTATATTGAAAAGGGACTTCTGCAGCAGTGAGAAATCAGAGCAGTCACTGGAACCTTTCTGCCGACCGTAACCAGGGGTGGTCGTTGTTCCACCAGAGGACGGGTGGTGTCTAAAGTCACAGGGACAGTGTTGTGCTGGCATGACAACAGAAGGATGGTGGTGGCTCCCTTCGCGTGACCTCAAGAGAAGCAAATAAAGGCAGGCCTGACACATGTGGGTTTTATGCATTGCAAAATGGTAGTTATGATGAGAACTCAGTAGACTGCTGAGGTCAGAGTGTCTGCGTCCACTCGGCACAGGCAGTGTTAAGTTCTCACTGGCCTCCGATGCCAGTCCGATGCTGGTGTCACTAAGGCGACGGCACTCAGAGAGTGAAGAGACAGGGGAGACCTGCAGCAGTGGCAGAATCCTCTGCGAGGGGAACCCGTCCCCAGTTTCTGAAAGGTTCTCTGGTACTGTCGGGGTGGGACTCATCGATCTCCAGGACTGACTGAAGGCATGGAGTGGAGCATTGTAGTTTGCCATGTGTGTGTCAATAACAGGGGCACTTCCTCTCCGGGCTGCAGCTCCCAATCGAGTCCTGAGGTCTGGGCTCAGTGCTGCCCCCCATATTTGACCCTTTTCACAGGAGTGAGGCCGATCTGTCAGAAAAGGGCAACTGCTCTGGCACTGATTGAGGAGCAACCCAAAAAGCAAAACATTTGTTACTCAAAATAAACAGATGATATCTAAAAGAACACTTGCTTGAAAGGATACATGAACATATAAGAAACACATGTGCGTGTAATACGCATGGCGCTGTTAATGAAGATTGATATGCACGTGTCCAAAAACATAAATCCATGTTGTCTCTGCAGATGAACATCCTTTTTAGGCTTGTGAATGGAGCACCGGTGTTATCAAGTCAAAGAGAACAGTGGCTGCTTTCCAAAGTATGTGTATTTTAATAAATCTGATCATGGTCCACCTGGGTGTGTATGCTCCTGATACAGACCTGCTGTGTTGCCATGGTAATAGGCTCCAGCAGGGACTGGTAGAGGACACTCTGCTGGCTGCTGTGGGAGTCCGAGTACACAGTGGAGCCCATGCCACTGTCAAGTGTGCCATCCGCTGAAGAGACACACAAATCATGTGCTCATAAAAAAAGTCAGAGATTAAGCTCAGGTGTTTTCGGGTGGAGGAGAACAGAATCTCTTACATGTGACTGAGGTGACACTGGCTGGTAGGTTACGCAGCCTGCTGTGCTGGTCTGCCTCTGGCTCTTCTGGTTCCAGCAAAAGGGGTTGTCCTACGTGTGCACCCAGAGCAGAGACGCCTTGAGACGGTGTCATCTGGACCCGGTGTCCTCCTTCACCCTGATCCACTGCAACTGCAGCGGACACGGTTCTCTCTCTTCTCCATTTGATCAGTGCCACGCGGTCCCTGATGGACTTTCCCACAGTCTTAGTATCACTCTCCTGGAAGAAGCCAGAGTCCACCTGACAAAGAAAAGGGAAGAGCATGACTTCCAGGATATTTATAGCATTGAGCATGTGAGAGAAGAGAGGGCGCATTAAAACTGGGAGCGTATAAGGGAGAAAGAGCAAGGAAATCCAAGGGGATCAGAGCAACGGGGAACTATTCCCTTTGTCAGCATCTGGCTCATTGTTCACAACAGAACTGTCCAGACTGTTACATCTGCAAATAAAAAAGATCAGGAAACAATTAAACAACATGTGTATACATGAGATTAGGCATCTCAGGAGATCCACATTCATCACTGAAGAAAGATGACGTGTGTGACGTTAAGCATTGCTGGCCATACAATCTCATCGTACTGTTGGTCTACATGTCGGGCCTCATCCCCAAGGAAATTGTTATAGAGAAGCTATACTTTTTATTTTGGCTTCACAGCCTGGTCAGTACTTCACAGACAAATTGAAGGAAAGACAGTAAACAAGAAAAGAGGGAACAAGATATGTGGGAGGAACAAGAAAGGAAAGGAAGATACTGGTTGGATAAAGAGATGGAAAAAAAACAAGAAAGGAGGTTATGTCACTGACTGTACAGTTGGTTGAGTAATAAACAAAATGTTCTTTTTTTTCAAATCATCAGTGGAAAAAGACAGTACTAAACAATTAATAGTTAGACCTCAGTCAAAAGTTTACTTACACAGTGTGCAAGCACATACTTAAGACTTCTTTATATAGTTTCTGATTTTGTAAACATTATCAATTGTTTTGGGGAATTTTCAAGTGTGAGTTCCACGAAAAGGACAAACCTGATTATACTATTCTAGTTGACGCACAGGAGAAAATATTTCTCCAAAGTCTGTATTCATCAGTCTCAGAACAAACCACGACAATATTTACATTCTCCTGCTGACGTCTTAGTCCTGTAACACAGTTCAGGAAATTTTCTTGGCATAGCAGTATGTTAGATGAATGATATAAAAGCCTGGGGTCGGTCCAGGTTTTTATCGCTGCTTTATCTCATGATCTACAATGGAGAAAAACCATGTTAATGAAAGGAAGAAAAAAAAATTCAATCAGTGTATTCCCGGAATAACAGAGCAAGTTATCACCAGCGATCTGCATTGCGCTCGCCAATGATGCGATATGAGCACTGCCAGCAGCTGGAACCACTAAGCCACAAAGGCATGAGAAGCCCAACAAACTGAATTAAATAGCATGTGTTGAAAAGATGACAGTCGAATGAAGCTCTGTGTAAGTTCAGTCAGGAAGACTTCTCTTTTGCATGCGTCCATAGTATTAAATTCTCATTCATCCTGCCTTTCCTCCTCTCACGCATGCGCACTCTCACTCCTCCCGTCACTTCAGCGATCAGCTGATCTTATCTATCCAATAGCACTGCAACACACCTGCCTTGTTAGCATCTAATCTTGCTGCTGTCTTTTTAAATACAATTTCTCTCCCTGACTACATTTTTTATGCAGCTGTTAAGTTTGCCCTCCACCTCCCCATCACCGCCCAGTCTTTGCAGACTCATCAGAATTATCAGATTCATCACTCTTCAGCCTTCATCAGTCTCAGCAAGTCATCAACCATCATAGCCACCAGTGTCTGGACTCCATGAGAATTATTTTGCTGCTTGATTACTATATCTTCCCATAGAGTCAAAGCACCAAAGACTCCATCAAGATTTTGTCATCTCAAATATATATAAGGAATAACTATTCCTCATTCACTTGTTTCTCCTAAATTAAATATTTTTAGGGTGAACAGCATGAGGTATAAGTCACAGGATTCCAAATTAAAATTCATCGCCAACATATGAAGAATTATTCACTCACCATTTCTTGTGCCACAACCTCAGGGACCTCCTTCTCCAGATCAAACGTGAACTCGATGGCTCCACTCTCCTTGTACTTCCCCTTTAACTTCTTGTGGTCCTCCACCCACAGTTTGAGGGCTATTGAGGCCTTTTTCCCATCGTCCTCCTCAGCTAGCTCGACCCTCACACCTGTGTCCTCAGCAAAGAAAGCATGGTTCAACAAGTCCTTGATGGTGTACCTGGGAGAAGGAACAGTGAAGCTCAGATTCTGTACTACACACTGCTACAGTCACTCATCTGAAAAGTTGTTGGTTTGCAGATGGCCTTAGCGTCCTCTCGGCCTAGTCACTCACTGAACACAATCATACTTCAATAAAAAAGCCACTGGAAGCTAATTGTGGGTTATGTTACCCTCACAAACGCAAACTCATTATGTAACAGATTTGAAAGACACCCTGCAGATATGGAGGGAGACTGCAGTGCTGCTGAGAGCCAAACAGTCAGCACCACAGAAGTATAAAGGGGGAGCAAGGCAAGGCGTTAAAAAAAACGAGAAGGCAATTTGAGGGGCCCTGTTGACTGGACACTGGACAATAATGTGGACATTCACTCACCGCTCCTCTTTCTTTTGGCAGATACACTCTCCTATTATCTCCTTGATTTCAGGATCCATGACCTTGTTGTAGCTGCCTGGCTTCACTCCCTGAGGAAGAGGAAACGTAAACAAAACACTGAGGACATTCCACGGCAGGATACGGAGTGAAGGGTGGGGGGTCTTTTTGTGTTACTCAACACCAAATCTTATATTTTAAAAGGTGACATTTTATGCAAAAATCACTTTTTCAGTGTTTGTGCACAAAAATGTGTGAATCTGTGGACCACCTTGTCGTTTTTGTGTGGGCTGGCTAAACCCTACAACCTGGCTCTGAACAACAGGTTCAGCTTTCTCTCTGCTTGTGATGTCACAGAAGGGCTCTTTTGGGGTAACCCCGCCTGCAATCTGAGGATCTCCACTTTTCTGAATTTCCTACACATTTTGAAAAAACTTGACCAATCCCACCAGACTGGGCCAGCTGACCAATCAGAACAGACTGGGATTTATCAGGAGGGGAAATCATGATGTTTTAGACAGAGGGTGAAAAGAGGAGCTGCAGGAATGGGCAGTATGAGAACTTTTATGAAAATTAGAGCATGTAAACTTTTTCAAGCGGTAACCCAAATTAAAAGTATGAACCTGAATATGAGCATAATATTTCACCTTTAAGTATAACACTCAAGACACAATCTTGGTGAGTTTTTTGGCAGGTGCACATGTTGATTTGTGCACATCAGAACAACCATCTCCTGCTTTTCCTTTTGTCAGATGAAGCAGCTTTCTTGAGTTTGCCCTGGTTCCTGATATTGTCTTGTTGTAAACTACAATAAGAAGATGGCGGGTCTAAATTCCTGTCGTATTTTGTCTGTTCTGAACATCCATTGTGAACATTTTGGTTGGAATATCAATTTTAAAATGGTGGAATTTTTTATAACACCAAATGTTTCTAGGCTGGTGCTCTGACCTTATGCAGAAAGGCTAATTTTTCCAGACACACCTTTTCCCATTTCCCTGTGGTGCAGCATTGTGTGAGATATTGAGAGGTTATACATTTAAATAGACAATTTCTGCATTTTAGAGGTAATGTATATGCATTCTCCAGATTAACATTCCTACCAATTATGCAGCTGCATGCTGTTTATACTCAGGGAATAGTATGAAGCTATCATGTTTTCTCTTTGATCAATCTCCTATTAATATCCTGCAGTGGTCTCTGCAGGGCACTCTGATATGCATATGGTAACAATGCAGAGAACAGTATCTACAGACGGCTGCACTCATACGGGCATGGAGGCTTTTGCTTCTTTAACAGCAGGTGAAAGAGTCATATCTCATATTCCAACCCTGCCAAGTCTCAAGAGTGGAAAATCAATACTGTTCATCAAATCAGGAAGTCTATCATGACTTTAGACACCCCCTAATCTACAAACAAGTTTGCAGTATGCTTTGCTAGCAGAGGCACAATAATTTAAATGGAATGAAATACAGCCTTTAGGCTTTATCTAAAAAACAAAGGAGGATTTGGACTCCCTCTGTGACTCCATATGGCTCATTAGATTCTTCACCCAATAAATTCAAGGCTGAGGATCCACACAGCAGAAACAGAGTAGATCTTGCACTCGAAAAAGAAAAGCTGCATATCTTCAAATAAAAAAATCCCCTGACTTTCTGTGTGGTGAAGCAAAATAAACATCCCTGACCTTTCTATGCTACATATCACTGGCTCATTTTCCTATTGATATATAAATGTGTGTGATACACATTTTAAGTTATTAATAAATGTACAGGGTTTAAGTAATGTGTGACAACTAACACACAGTTTATTTTCTACATCAATAACCCAATTTCGAATTGGTATATTATCACAGCTGTTATTATAGTTTGCTCATCTTTATCGGTTATCATTTTGGAATCTCCAGTATAATTTTTTCTCTAAATAGCTGAGACTATTTTGAAAACTGTGTACCATCTGGACTCACACTTGTGACTTTGCGGTAAATCTGAGCAGCGTTCTGACACTCGGAGTAGGGGTACTCTGAGGTGGCCATCTCTAGCATACACATGCCAAAGGCGTAGACGTCCACTGCCTCATCATAGTGCTCCTCATACATCTCTGGAGCCATGAACTCAGGAGTGCCTGAAAAGAGAGAGAGCCCAGTCGATAGGTCATTTCCTCTTTTACAATTTTACCTGAACCATGAATCTGCAAATTTACATTTCAAAGTCTCTCACCGATGACACTCTTAGCAAAGGAAGCTGCCTTGAGGGTTGCCAGTCCTAAATCCCCTATCTTCACAGATCCTGTAGGGCCAGTAATAAAGATGTTATCACATTTGAGGTCCCTGTGGATGATGGGTGGGGTCCTGGTGTGGAGAAAGTGGAGGCCTTTCAGGATCTGTCTGCACCAGCTCCTCAGCACCTTGGGCTTCATGACCTTGAAACGCTTTAGATAGCTGCAGGGAGGAGAGGGAAAACACGTTATTTCATAATCTTATGAGCTACAAAATACATTTACATTTAGTCAGGTGGTTAATTCACTTTAACCTGTAAGTTATTTGAATTAGTTTTTCTTTCAATTTATACGTCAGGAGTTATCTGTTCAATATTTGCCTTGAGAAGAAACTCACGTTTTTAGCGTCCCTGACGTCATGAGCTCTGTGACTAGGACAATGCACTTCTTCCCTTTAAGGGGCGACTCCCAGAAGTCATAGAAACGGACAATGTTGGGATGCTGAAGACCCTTCAACATCTCCGCTTCCTCCTTAAAGCGCTGACGCTCCACTTTTGACAGTTTTCGATCCTAGAGGAGAGGGGACAGATGCAGCAGAAAAAAATAATGAATATGAAACTCGTACATTAACATATTTACTTCACAAGAAGAGGCCGTATCGTTGCAGGCACTTCTGAGTGCGTGAGAGGGTTAGTGTTCGTGTCAGTCTTTCAGCCATATGCACATCTCTAATTGGACCATATGTATATCAGAGATGATAAAACAGTCAACACTATGGGTGTGTCAGATGAATCCAGATCAGAGGCTTTCTGGATCACTGACTTGGTTTACATGTCTTGCATGGATCAACCATGGCGGCTGCGTGAAGAGACAGAATAGTGATAAAACCACAGTGACAATGACTCCGGTGGGGAAATTTACCCACATATTACCACGGTCACACCTACAACACACTGCAGCTAAAGGTTACATGTCGTTGATCTAATTCGTCTTTCTCCTTCACTTGCTTGCTCACCCACTACCTTTTGCTCCCCCCATCCCCCTCCCCCATATCTGCAATCTGTCTCCCTCTCTGCACCCCTAACACCAACCACTCCCTTCTCCATCACTAAACATCCCACGCACACACATTCACTAACTGCCCTCTCTCTCTTCCTTCCCTCTACAGTTCTCTGCGAGGCTGAGCCCACACCTTGCTCTAGGTAGTGCCAAGGGTTTTCTTTACTGCAATCTCCCTTTTTCAAACCACCACAGCCACAAATTACGTAACAAACAGACGTGTACATTCAGTGCTGAGCGTGGACTAAAAGCATGACCCCGCCCCTCACAGAGGCAGACTACACTGACGGTGGAATGCGTGAACACAACCTAGCGATATCTAATCTATTTAATTATTCAACCACGGTGAACTGCCCGTGAGAAGAAATAGCTGAACAAGAACAAAATATTTTTTTATCAGCTTGAATAACCTAAAAATTATCAATGAAGCAAGATATGCTGTGAAGCAATGTGTTAAAGAGTGGAGTGATAAGATGATAGAGCATGGTGTGTTTGTGTGTCATATCAGGTTTTGTGTGCAAGTGTGTGGGGGGTGGGGATTTTCACCACACTCTTCTGAAGTCCCATGAATAATTCAGATCTGCAGAGAACCCTTTTTACTGAGGCAAACTGAGCATCGGAGGGCTGGGGCCGTGGCCGCCCAAGTTCGGTTGTCCCCAAGTGTTCCCTGCTGCACAGGAGCAGCATATGGACTGAATTCTACCTGACGCATGTCAACAAAGAGGAATGAGACAGACAGCTGAAAGCTAATTTTAACCCTGGAGCAATGCTGCTTTCTTGCCTTTAGGCGATATTCCCCTCTCATCTCCGCATTTCTCCCTTTTCTCTCCTCCTCCTCTCATCATAACTTCTCTCATCTTTAAAGAATTCTGCTCCTAAATAACCCCCACACCCCCACCTCAGAGTGTTCCCCAAGTCACACCCACACGCACACACAATTCTTTTTGCTCTCTCCCACTTCAGTTTTCTCTCTCAGCAGACATTGCGGCTTCTGCATAATTCAGAAGTCACATGTTGGCTCAGACGTTGTGCACAGCATGGTGAGATACACAGACGGATATATGTGCATTTTGAAACACGAGAAGAATATCGCTCCCAACACATGCATACATTCATACATGCACACACCAGACAAAGCATATCACTGAAGGATCAATATATGAGACTTGTTAATTGCTTTATATTTTTGTGCGAGGAATGTGAGCTCTTAACAAGTGTGACTCATCATTACATTATATTTGAGATGAAAACAGCGTTGCACACAGACAATCTATTGCTAGTGTGCATGTATTTTATCAAGCCTGTGTTGTGTACTCCTGCATGCGGCAATGGAAAGACTCAGCTGGCTACAGCAGAGATTGGAGCCGCCCAGGCGACGTTAAACACAAAGACAGAACGCCATACTGGGCAGCAGGGACAGAAAAAATAGAAAAATGTGACATGAACAGGAAGCAATCTATAAAGCTACGCTCCACTCCGCTGCCACCCACTACATCTGTGTGCTGAACTCTATTAGTTCCAGCTCTGGCTCATACATCAGCACAGATATATCAGAATGAGACAACAAAAACGGTGGGGCCTCTGCAGGGACCAGGTAATAGATTAAAATATTAGTCCTGGGAACTCCGCTGGCTAATGTACCATGTAATTGCAAAACTATGTGTTGAAACCAAGTTCTTGGCCTAATGTCACATGTCGTCTTTATGGCATACTGTCGATTTAAGGAGAAAGCACCTTCACTGTGGAGAGATGGCTGTGAGCTCAGCTACTTTACCTGAGGATTTAAGGGTAGAGATGACAAAGCAAAAGAGTCATAGCTCCCAGTTAGAGGAACCAA
Organism: Scophthalmus maximus; assembly: GCF_022379125.1. Taxonomy (NCBI): domain Eukaryota; kingdom Metazoa; phylum Chordata; class Actinopteri; order Pleuronectiformes; family Scophthalmidae; genus Scophthalmus; species Scophthalmus maximus. The sequence continues at coordinate 7,879,645 of NC_061517.1, forward strand.
CTGGTTTTATACATATTTAAAGGGCTCTAGCGGTTCCACTTTCAACTGTGGCACAAACACTGCTTTAGTTTGGAGTTTGAATTACAATGAAGGTACTTGATTAATCAGCACAGTGTATGTTTTGTTAATCAGTATGATTCCTCCCACAATCTACTTTGACGAACCTGGTAAACTTAATAAAGCACATATTTTTGTCATTAGTATTTTTACATTTTTTTTTTGTAGCTTCACCTTATTTTACTGTTTCAGAGCTATTAACTTAGCTTTGTCTTTTGTATTTAACTGTGTATTTTTTGTTTTTCTATAAATTTTTCATTTGTGTTCTTTTTGACATTGTCTCCTACTGTATGGCAGCTATGGTAAATAATTAATACATTTATCCATCTACCCATCTGACTAAATTTTTTGTTCATAATGTACAACATAGAAGATATAGAAAGTGTCATGCCACTGTTGAATGTTTATGTACATAAATAGCATAGATTTTCAGTATGATGTGGCCTTTTTAAACTAAATAATCTGTGTAATGTCATCAACATTGCTCATCAAAGTCACGGAGAAAGTCACGGAGAAAACACAAATCTGTTGAACAATGAGCATCCTTCATGTGAAATTAGTTCTGTAAGATTCATCTCTCCAACACACACAAGCAGCAAGCTCACAGTAGAGAGCTCGGGAAGCAAGTCAAAGGATTTACCATTAAATTTGAAATTTCAGCCATGAACAGACGCACAGCAACAAAAAAAACTTGACAAGCTCAACTGACCTCACAAACACCAACAGTGTGTACGCACACAGTACACAGGCATGATCGTGCGTTGACAGGTGAGTCACAACATTATTTCACTAAGCTGCACCTTTTGTTTGATACAAACACTGTGTGAGTGCCATCGGGATTGAGGAGGCTACAGCAGCGTGACGGTCCACAACTGATTATCCACTGAGAGAATCACACTCTGCTCCGTGTAGAGTGGGAGCTGTTGGGGCACTTTCTATTAAATCAAAAAAAATGAAAACATAAATGCGGTCAAATAATGAATATTTAAATCTGATATATCACTTGTGACATTCTAGAATGAGGGGAAATAAACACCCCGGGGGAAAAACAAAACAAAATGCTGAGTAATCTTTTGTACTAATGTGCCTTCATATGGGGGCGTAAGGTTCCCACTTTCCAACAAATAAGGTTGGTTTATAAATGGTAAATAATCTGGTATGGGATTGGATCATTATTGAAAACTCCCCTCCTCATTGAAATGTTCATTCACTTTCGGCTTTATATGCTTTGTATTTTTACACATGCACTAAAAAAGGTGTTGCTAGTACCACAAAGGAAAAAAAGGCCAGTAGCCAAACAGAGACAAATGTTGTGTAGCAATTGTGTACTTTCATACGCACACTTGCTATTTTGAGTTTGTGAGTGCATTTACAGTGACAAGTATGTCACATTTGAGTGTACTGACAGAAGAATCCAATTTGAGACACAGCAAAAGATAACAGGCTTTTTTTGGGTCATCTTGTCTGTGTCATGTGGTGCTTCTCATTCTCAGTACTCTGAGACAAAGATTAAAGCAAGTAGTCAAATCTGTGAGATCAATGAACCAGCGCGATCCATGACCAGGGAACTAAATGTATTAGAAGCGTAACAGGTTTCAGCATTAGTCCTAATGATGGCGACTAAATTACACTATCTTTGGTTGGTCTCTCTCCACAGCATTGCGCTCCTAGTTAAAATTTCTCCTTTCCCTCATTAACTCGGCCTCATCCTGATCCTTTGTTGAGGATCATTGAGCAGATTGGCAACATTTGGAGTTAGTAACAATAGTGTGACATGTATTTATATTCAAACTACTTGTCAAAAGCTTTTACTATAAAACCTAGACAGTTAAACCCAGCGTACCCAGTAAGTGCTTACAACATTTAGCTAAGGAGATTAAGAAAGAAGAAAATATTTCACCTCAGGATGTATTTGAAAAATACAGAACAACTAAAACTGGACTAATTATAATCCCAATTGGTAAACCTGCACACACACACACACACACACACGCACACACGCACGCACACACACACACACACACACCCAAAGGCTTTAATGTAGCTTATTAACAATACAATGAAGAGGCTTACGTTCCGTGAAAATTACAGTGATAACATTAATGCTTTATTGATCTATGCAGGACAATTGTCTATAATGGAGGCCACAGTGCTACAGAACACCAACCTTACAGCTGCATTTTATTCACAGCTTATTTAGACGCGTCAACAATGAGGATGTTTAGAATAACAGCGCATGAACCCTGGTTGCCAGGTTGAAGAGGGTATGCTAATTTCCTTGGCCACCCTGCCACCCTCTGCACCCATCCTAAAAAAGATGACCATTGCAGAGCTTCTGCTGCTGTAACGAAAGCTGGTGCAGGACGAACCGTGAGCCAGCAGACTGCCCGTAGCCAAACTGTGTCCCATCAGTCATGACTGCAGGAGGCTTTGGCAGGCATCTGTACTGGTCACTCTGTTATCTGTTACAGTGTTAATCTGCCATGCAGCAACTCTACAACTTCATCCATACGATTCTCCGTCCAGACAAGTCGCTTACTGCAGAGTTACTTACTTACAGAAAATAATACAAACAAGAAACAACAGTAACGAAAAGAAAAACGTGGGGTTTCTTTTCTTGGGAGTGATGACAAGGTGGAACCGTGACTGACGGCAAGTATTTAAAGTGTTTTGCCTTCACAGCTGGTAGTCGAGCCGTGACAGATAAGGACCAATCAGGAAGTGAATGCGGGTGACTCATCAGTCCTGTCCATATTACGGCGCCGTCCCAGAGTTTTCAAACTAAAATGGGATGAGATGGATTTTCACATTTCTGTTTTAGGCCCTCGAACACTCAATAATAGTGTGGATGGCGGGTGTAAATGTTGTTGCGTTTTTAAATGAAAACTTATTAGTGTGGATGTAGCATAAATCTGAGCTGTGCGAACTGAAACACTCGCACTAATGGTGGCACAGTACAAGAACTTAAAAACAAGCTGAAAAAAGAAGAGTAAAGATACGAATGCATCACCCAGCCATGTCAAGGACAAGCACAGAAGACCAGAACAAGATGACGAGCCACTGGTATAGTGAGATAATAAGAAATAGATGTGGTTAAAATCAGTCTATGACCAAAATACTTCTTTGCTATCGGGGTGTGTGTAGGGAGTGAGCAAGAAAACAAGAGAATCTCTGTGGAGGAGATGTATGACAGACACCACCACACACCAACACCCTCACTTATCAGAGAGATAAACAAGTCAAAAACAAAGCATTGTTCACTGCTGCACTTACGAATGAAATGACCATAAAGTGGCCCATAGTGAGAGGCACGTGTGTTTGTTGCAAGAGTGTTAAAGTGTATGAGTGTGTCTGGCTGATTGTGACCAGGAGTTAGCCAATGTGGATTAGGGCAAACAAACCTCTTTATAAACCTCTTTCCTGTCACAGACTGAAAGCGTAGGCTGACAAACACTTCTTTGACACAAAGACAAAGACAAAGAAACAAAAAAATGCTGATCACACAGTTGCGTCCTCAAACTAATGCTGGTTATCCAATGACAATTACAGATCATATCTTTGTTTACGCCTGACTGACGCTGGACTTTTGAGGTCACCGCTGATATCGCTATATGAGTTATAAGAATCACAGACGTATCTGTATATATCTGGCAATATTATGTTTCTTACATACACACATCGCATAGATATTCTGCGAGGCATTCCAACAAAGAGGTATCAGGTAGTTTGAACTTGATTACTAATTCTGACTGTGACAGATGAATCTTAAATATAAGATAAAAGCAAAGCTTCTGAACATTAAACTTTTGGAAATATTCAATCCATTATGGTAAATCAAAACAAATAATGCTGCGAAATATTGTTTGATCTGTCCATTATTTACTTGATTAATGAATTAATCATGTAGTCTATAAAAAGTTAGTTTTATCCAACAAACAATTCAAAACCCAAATATTTTCCATTTGCAATGAATGCAACAGGACAAAAGCGGCCAATCCTTGCAGGTGGGAAGCAGAGGACAGAGAATGTATCACATATTTGCTGTTCATTTTGACTAATCGATTGATCAGCTAATTGTTTCAGTACTAAATCATGGTGCCATTAAACCAGAAGTTGTTTTCATAATCTTTGGGTTTCACACTGCATTCTGACAATGCTAGCCATGCTAGCTGCCCGAGCAGGCCCGCTGAGAGTGTGCTGTGTTTTCTTTTGGACTGCAAGAGAGAGCGTAGCCCAGGAATGAGTTTTAAAAACACACATTTACCAAGTGAAGCATCTCATACAGAGGCTCTGACACTGACAGCAGTGACAACCCACTGATAAAGGCACAACAGATCTCAGTCTGAACTGAGAGGCAAACTCATCCAGTGGCAATTTGAAAGAAGTCAAAACAATTTTCTAGGGAGTTAGCCATTTAAAAAAACAAAAAACTGCCTACACATTCTTGTTTTAGATCAAAAAGGGTACAAAGTGTGTCAGCACTCCTGAAGTATCCTGAAGTATTAATCAATGACACATATCCTTTATTACGAAGATCTAAAGTTAGCAGCAAAGGGCAGATTGGGTCACCTTCTTGGCTTTTTCATTTGTAAACAACAAGGCCACTCTAACCAGCAGAACCTGAGGCACACCAGCTGGTGGTGACATCTTTAACACAGACACCAAACATCCAGGCACATCGAGACACATTGTAAAAATCATACCAGCTACGAATAGCTGTGGTGCTTCGATACCCAGGGTGGCAATTTCACCCATCTGCTCTAAACCATTGTGCTAAATGCCCATGTAAACGACTAAAACCTGACGAAGCCGGCTTGTACTGGTGCCAGAGAGCGTGTGTGGAAGGTGAGCGGTCTGAACCTTTCCCAGTTCACTGATGAAGTTTGCCGAGAGACGGGGCAGAGAAGAGTGCCAGGCTGAGTTGAGACGTCCTGAGTCGACTTGGGTGCTTGACCATTTTATCAGCTGCTGCAGTGTGGGGGCACAGAGCCAGAGAGACCGCCCTTATTCAGCTTAATTCTCTGGCCCAGACTAAACACCACACAGGCAAAACACAAGCATGGAGTTGCAAGCAGCTTTGTTTCTTCATTTCTGTGGCGCCTTTACCAAAACCCATCCTGGTCATCAATAATAAAATAAAGTTTAAGAATTGCAACTGCTTTGCAAAATAGAAAACAGCCAGAGTACCAGAACAATTCATATTTCTCCAATAATTTTAGACTTTTTATTGAGTCAACCCAGTGCAAAATCATGACTAATAACAGCCTCTCAAATGCCCACAAGTTTGAATCATCAACTCTCAGTTTTCCTAACTTTCAGGTATTTGAAGTGTATATTTCAGTTGTGCCACCCTTGCCTCATTATAAGCCAGGGGAAATCATGCAAGCACACATATACAATGAAAATCCCTTAAAGGATGTATGGCATGCAAATATATATACGTACGTGGCAGCCACACAATCCTCACAATTTCAACAGTGATATTACAGAAGCTCAACAGAAGAAACTATTCAAACCTATTAAAGAAGACTACCCAACAGTTGTTGCACATAAGGGGATTTACGTAGGAAATCAGATGTCATGACGTTAATAACAGTAAACCATTATGGTGCCTCAAGATCATGTGCAACAGTGTGACCATTTGTTTTTTCATTTATCATGACGTAAATAGCTTAGTGATGCAGAGGTCAGATAGAGTGTGCCTTAAAATAACACCTTGTCATCATACCACAGAGCCTAAGCAGGAGGCTTGAACAGGATACACAAGTGCTCCAGATTCATTCATAATAAATAACCTCCTTAAATTCCAAAAGGGATTACAAGGCCTAATGAGCTAATGTGACACTTCCTATTGTTGGGGAAGGACAAGGGAGGTCAAAGGCCATTTGGCTCAATCTCAATCGGTTCAAGGTTAGACTGCAGGAGTGTAGGTGTGCTGCAGGTGTGCTCCAGTGGTTTTCAATAAATAGTGGTACGTTAGAAGAAAATGCTGAGGAACAAGATAGCTCAATTTCACATGTCCACCACTTCTTAACTGTTAGCACTATGTGTGAGCTTTAATAAAGTCTTGTTTTGTTCAAACCAAGTTTTAATTCAAAACAAAGCAGTACACAGGGATACCAGAGACCCACTGCTGGAATTACCGTTTCAGACCAAACAAGGAATGGAAAAACATTTTAGCTACTATATTATGACATTTTATCAATTTTAAACACAAGTAATCAGGAAAAAAATGGGTTGGTTGCATGCCTACTATGATATAATGTGACAAGGAGAAAAATCTCAAGTATAAAAACACACTTTTTACTGCCAAATGCAGTAAAATAAAAAAGGAGTGGAAATGAGGGAAGTAGTCACATAGATTCTCAACAAGACTGATTGAAATACAGAACCAAGAATTGGCTTTTCTGTATTACAAACTGTGACAGAACAACACATCTGACAAAGCATCCTGAGCTTCACCAAACACATACTGGACAACTCGCTTTCTTAGTCCACCACTGTATAATTAAGAATTTTTAATACACGTGTAAATAAATGAGCCGCTGAGTGAAAATAATTTTTTTTGCACTAAAAACTGATTTTGGAACATTTCAACAGAGCTACACTGGTTTGATAGCTTTTTCTTTATATATGCAATATACAAGACACCCCTCTTTGGATTTCTGTTATTCATCTTGTCATTCAATTTAATCTCATCTTTCATCCAATCTATTTATCTTTTTAAAATCTTTACATTTTCTGTCTGAGCAATTTTAAATAAAAGAAGAAGATCCTGGCCAAATCTGTGTCCAAAGATATACATATTTATTTCCTTAACTAGCCTCTTAAAAACAAGCCTGTTGGAGCTGTTCCACAGACCACACCGCTGTGGCTCTAACAGCCTTATGCTTCGTCGCTCCGGTCCTCAGTTGGCTGAGTGACACAGAAGCTGAGGCGTGCCTGAAGATGGGCTCCACTGTGAAATACAGCCACTGGGTCTGGCCCTTCCTCCCTGGGCCTCCTCGGGGCAAATGGGCTGTAACCAATGACCCACTTAGGCTTCTCCAACTTTCCCCCCCCCCATCACTGTAGTCAAGGATGGCTTGTTGTTGTTGGATGGGTTGCCCTTTACATGTTAATCCAAAGAGACAGCCACCACATCAGTCTAATCTACTGTTACAGAAAACTGCTGTGTTTAGAACCAAGACATTGAACTAGTGACTCATGCTGTCATTTGTTTGGTTTGTCGGGTTCAGGAATGACCACTTTTCCAGCAAACACCCAGAGACAGGCAGCAGCTTCATATCAATGCCGTGGTATCATTGCCAGCTCTGCTTTCACAAGCTGAGAACCAGATTAAATCTACTGAACAACACACTCTCTGCCAAATACCACAGAGCTGTCTGCGCAAAATCAGAAGTAAACTCTGCATCTTCATGTGTGCGCACAGCATTCAACACTGAGATACAAATCTATACACAAAGCCATAACTGGCAGAAACAGGAAGTTTCCAAAGTTTAAAAAATAAATACCAATGAGCAGTGATAGAATGAGACAAGGTAAACAAGAAGCACGAGATGCGTTTTTTCTTGACAATGAAACAGGCATCTTTCTCTCAGATTAACATCCTCGCTTGAGCAAGGCCCATCTGTGTTATGCCAGCAGCCTGGCACAGAAACAGAGACGTGGGGAGATGGGTTTGGAAGGAGAGGGGCAGTGTTGTGAGACAGAGAGTGCGGAGGGGATAAACACAGGACCAGATTAAAATTTCTAGGCAAGAAAGGCATGTGACCACTTGAAGCAGGGAAAACAGTGGAAAAATCACAGTCATATCTCCTTTGACCCACGTAACACAAAGCTCATCTGTCTGACTCTGGTTTCTACCACAATTTACTTGCATCTATTCGATTTGAGAGCTAGAGAGCAGTTTTTTGCTTCACTTTCCGGACCCGGTCACTATGTCCACTTTTATATAAGGTCTATGGTTACTCCTAATTGTTTGTTGTATTGTATATTGCTGTACTCAGTTTATCTTCTTTGTATCTTACTATTTTAGTTTTCTGTAGCTATGTTTTTACTGAATATGTGTTTTGTTGAATCTTGCAGTATTCAATTTACCTTTTATTTTCACGAAAGCCCTTCCATGGATGCATGTTGCAGATTAGCGTCAGCTGTTAACACTATGATACTTACATTTAGATATAAATTCCAATCTTAGCACCCATGGGCGTGTTGGTCTTAAGATGAGGTGTGGTAAGGTGCATTGTTCGTGCATAGCTATCTTGAGTGGGCGGAATACAATTGACCTACACAACAGTAGTCTGAAGTCAGTGGAGCAGCACATCACAGTTATCAAGATAATCATTGTGCACCTACATAGTTGCAAAATGTTCCTAAACTCTGCTTGTCACACACAGATACCCTTTCACTTTGTGTCTGAGCAGATGTGCTTTTTCTTACTACCTAGCAAATCCACCTTCATAATAGCAATCTACCAAGGTGCAAGCGCTCGTCATAAGCTGGTTAAATAGTACACTTCTATAGAGGCAGGATTAACTAACATGAGATCACGGGTCAATTTACGAAGAGAACCATCTCATTGACTCAATCACAGTCGTCTCACCCAGTGGTTCTGATGTGCTCAGGAAGCTGTTGACCCAATGTCTCTAATGAAACACACTAATCAGATCAGCCTAGTATTTTGTTTATCAACATTAATAGTTTTTGTAGATGACCATCAGCTCAAAGCTACAAACCTGCACAAGAGAGAGCACCAAGATGAGAAACACGGCTGTGGAGAAGACCATTTGTACTGAGATTAACACTGACCAATGATTGACCACTAGAGGGAGATTTAATATGTGTCACTGGGGAAAAATAAAATGCAGTAAATTGTTTCCTGTTCCACATCTGATCATCTGCTGAGTGCAATCGCAGCTCAGTGATGTCAAGTTAAGGCAGACGTGCGATTGCTCACTGTTGCTATAGCTAAATATGACATCATCGTCCAAAGGAAATCATTGAGTGTCTCTCGGCCCCACCGCAGCTTTGCTCATTCCTGGCCAATGGCATGTTATCTGTAAAGTTCTTCCCAGTGAGTTGTGTCACTGCATTGTGATACGACAGTCATACAAAACAGGTTTAGTTCTTTTTCAGAAGCATCAAGCAGCCCTGCATTCTTTTCGTCTCCCAGGATACTGACGCAGCACGTTTTCAGCATCCGATGCAAAGTATTCACTGAGGCCACAGGACCGCCACACGCTTCCCAGCAGGCTACACTGCACTTCAGCTGCTTCCTGTCTGCCTACCTCCTGTTGCACAGAGGGAGGGATGCAGAGGAGTGGCACAGCTCATAACATGCAGACACGTTTGCTGGGACGGAGCGCACACAGGCATCCCCCGCACTGTCCCCTCCAATAACTGTAATCAGTGTCATTACATCATCAGCCGGCCAAATGACTAGAGCAAAAATGAAGGATGGTTGAATGTGAAAACTATTTATCTGAATGGTGAAAGAATAAAAAAATCACAGTATGGGTTTTTCTTTCTTTGAGGGGGCCAGTCATGCTTTACTGTAGTCCCCCTTAAGCCTCCTGGGAGAGAGAGGGCAAGAGAGAGATAATCCCTGCTGCAGTCTCCAAAGGACGGAAATAATTAGTTAATACCTTTGCACAGTCTAAGCTGGTGATTTTCTTCTGTCTGTGTAACGCAAGACGAGATAGATGCTCCTTGTGCAATTGCAAAACTGCTGATGATCACGATACTCCGGTGGTGGTATGCACCTCTACGTCAGCAGCCGATGCATGTCAATCACTTTTCCTGTGTAGACCATTTAAAATTTTAGTGGTAAGCCATTTGCAACTCAGCGAACTCCCCCATGAGATGCTGGCTGATGGACAGCTCCCCGAAGGCATCACCATTATGCTGTCATGATGTGTGAACCTTCACCGACACACAGAGAGAGGGCTTCCCGTGAGAGTCAAGGGTAAATCACTGATGACTGAAAAAAAACTCTAATGTTGTTTTTGTAGGAAGAAAAAAAATTACCCGTTGTGGGACAAACATCTTATCTTATAAATATGTGAATACCCTTATTTGAAATATTTAAATATGTCTCCCACGCCCATCTGTGTGTATAAGAATTAGAAAGAGATTTAAAGCTTCATGTGACTGCTGAATTTGCTTCTTCTTCTTCAATCAAATCTTAACTGGAACTATGCTCGGGTGTCACGGAGATGGACAGACTGGAAATCAGATGGACGGCTGTAGTGATTTACCTGCAGCTCACACCAGGCGACCTCCACCCAGGTCTCCGTATCCAGGCCCTTGTAGACAGTCTTGAAGGACCCTCTCCCCAGTTCAATGTCAAATTTGAGGAACCTTCCTCCCGGAGACGTGGAGACCGCCTTCATCTCTGCCTCCTCCTCATTCTCCTCGCTGGATGCCTTGATGGCGGATTTGGCGCCATCGCTGCACGCAGCGCTTAGCGCATCTCCACCTTTCTCCTTCTCCTCGCTGGCGCTCTCTGTGGCACCGTTGTCTTTTTGCCTACCTTGGCTCTCAGTGCTGGACCCCTCTTGTATGCCGCAACTAGTCCCCCGGGTCCTGTCCACTATTGTTCGCAGGTTAATGTTCAGGACCTTGCTCCTGTTGTCGCACTCAGGCGCCTCGAACGCCTGCTCGTCTGTGTCCGAAAACCACAGGCTCCTCCTGACGAATCTCTGATGCACGTTGCTCTGGTAGCTGGATGAGGGGGACGCACTGGGGTCACACCCACCTCTCACTGCTGAGTCCACATGGTTGATGTGTCCATCACCCATGGCCAGTTCACACTGAGAGCTGGGTAAAGAGGGATACTTCGGTCCTTGGTGGCGGGCCTTGCAGTTTGAAGCAGCCTCCGGCTCCATCGTGATCCGAGGGTTCATTCACTTCGGCTTCCAGGTCATTCGTGCCATGGCTCGACTTCCCGGCGTGCAGCTGTGCAGATGGATACCTGCAGCGCCCACTCGGTGACGCAGCGGAGGGATGGATGATGGCACCGGCGAGGTTTCATCCGAGATGAGGAGCTGCGAAAGAAACGAACAACGGCGGCCAGTCAGTGACACAAAAATCCAACATTGTGCGAGACACCGAGGCTACGAGCTGAGGCTCCGATGGCGTCCGCGAGTTGGAGTCGGTAACAAGCAGGTGGATGAAAAAGACAACCCCCCCCCCCCAAGTCGCACGAGTTGACGCAACACCGTGGACAGGAGCCGTCGTCGTCCAGGTGACAGGCGGGACAACTAGCGAGCGAACACACCAACGATACGTGGAAGTTCCACATTTCACAAGTTCGCCGGGGCTAAATTACCCCCCCCCCCCCCCAGCGTCCCCACACCGGCGATTAGTCCCCGAACACTCGCGGAGCAGCGGCGCCGAGCAGAGCCGGGACTTACCTTTAGTTCAGAACGAAGAAAGACGAAGAAGGAGGAGGAGGAAACGCGACCGAACCCCTTCGGCTAAACTCCCGCAGGCGAAACAAGGCGACACGCGAAACCTGCCAGGTCCGGTGCCCGAACCCCCGTCGGCAGAAGACTTCAACAACAGAACAACAACAAAAAAAAACGCCCTATCTGCGTGTTATCCCCCTTTTTCATACGACGGACAGTGAGTCGGGCGACCGCTCACGAAACACACCCCGGGAGAAAATGAATATATTTTACGTTCTGTCGGTCTCCCTCCGGCTGCGCGCATCCCTCCCCTCCTCTCCCCTCCCCTCCCGGGGCCGAGCCTCCCTCTCGTGCGGTCTGCTCGCGGCTGCTGGTCGATGCGGAGGGTGCGAGGTCGGAGAGCAGCTGGAAGACACGCGGAGGTTCACTCCGCCCGTCGTCGTCGTCGTCGCTCTGTGGCGACTAATTCACGCGCACGACTGTTTTTTTGTTGTTTTTCACGCTTGTCACCGTCTCTCCCCGTTAAAGGGGACAATACACCGGCGAGCCGCGCCAATGTGTTTCCCACTCGGCTCGCTCGGTTGACCACGCCCCTGGTAACGAGCGGGGGATCGTCCAATCACACAGCTCACTGGGAGTCCGATCACAGGGCTACGCGGACACATATTCCACACAGATGATGCAGTGGACAACAAATCATCTGTGGAGTCGACTTCACGCCCTGTAAATCGGTGGAATCGCTGACAGTCTACCAGCCACGTGCACAACACAACTTTTCCTTAGGATAATGATGATAATAGCAGTATCATCTAAAAATATCAATAAAAAAGGGTCATGACTTGTGCATGTTCCACAAATGTTCAGCAGGTCTTTCAGTCGTCTCTTGCCCTGCAACACGATCCACTTTGCTCTTAGCTCAGTCTCTATTAGAGCTGCAGCCTGCAGGTGAGGTGCAGTGGCGTTCGCATGAGAAAATGATGAACAGCAGCAGCAGCAGCAACAGGAGAAGTGGAACCGAGGTAGGATAGTTCAGACCATTTCTTTTCTTTTTTTTAAATAAGGAAACGTATGCATACTGCATACCTGCTGTGCTGTACGTGAGACCGATGTTTCGAATTTGGTATGTTAAGTTGTGTGTGCAAGAAACCAACTAGCAGTAACTAACGGCCATAGCTGTATTGCAAACTTCTCAAGAGTTTCTCATAGTTGCAAACGACTGTCGAGTGGAGAAGCAGTAACACATGGTGGATATTAGGCCTGTAGATACACAATCCAACAAGTGCATGGAGATAAACTAAAGTTGTTCATTTGACATTGCATTACTGCATGTGTATGTTAAAGTGTCTATTATTAGGTGGAGAAAAAAAAACTCTATGCTGCTGTGTAAACTCTGCAAAGTATGCATGTGAACACAGAAGACGTTCCAACAGAGAGCTCCGTGTCTGTTGCAGGCGTGCTGGGTCAGACGGCTCAGACGAGGTCTGAACCATTGTGGTCACCTGAGTGACCTTATAAATAATGAATACCCTACTTTGTTACCATTTCACTGGCCAAAATGCACACACACACACACACACACACACACACACACACACACACACACACACACACACGTTGAGTTTACTTTTACATAATGTCACCCCGTGCTGCATCATGCCACGAATAGGTTGTGTTCATTGTTTTATGTGGTGATTGAAGTTGCCATTTGACAAGTAATTGGCATATATACGGTAGTTCAGTGCTGCGTTTTACAGGGCAAGGGAAATTGACTTCACTGTGTCATCTATATAGTCACTGTGTGAGTAGCGCCATTTAATTTCAGATAGACGTACGTGTGTGTGTGTTTGGAGAAGGGAGAGAGACAGAGAGAGAGACCCGAGCAGCCAGATACTCCCTAAGACTGTCAGAGCTCAGCCAGCAGATGCAGAACATCGTAACACTCTTACGCTCGATAAAATGAGCAACTGGTCTCATTTGCAATGTGTCTCCCACCAGTGTGAGTCAATAAGAATGGAATCAATCCACGGTTGTTGTTTTGTGGAGTGTAGATCTTATATGCTGACTTTCCACAGGCTTTTAATATCTGGGCCTGTGTTACACTGAAATCTAAGACAAATCAGATTGTGTGTCCAATTTCAGTGCAGCACTTAAGCACATTCTTGAACCTTGAATCCTTTTGTCTTTTTTTTTTTTAGAAAGCATCTCTGCACGCTTAGTTTTTTTCAACTGCCATAAAAGGATGGAGTATGATCTGAAACAGCCATGTTTGCTTTTCCCTGTGTAAGGCTGTAAAACTAAAGGCTCTACGGAGAATCACAGAAATTAGATTTACAGTTGGGTCGATCCTCATGTGGAAGGGAGCCAGAGTTTGAGGTGAGAGAAGGGGGGGAGGCGCGCTGATAGGACATGATGAACGGAAAGCAAAGAAGTGCTGATGTATGATAAAAGAACCATACACCCACACAGTAACAGATGCAAGTTCATTTGCTTCTTCAACATGTAGCACATTCAATTAACTGAAAAATAAATGCAGGGTTTAACCATGTCTTAAGTGGTGTCTTGCAATGTTGCTGCAAAGAGTTTTCTACATGTCAGATACAGAGCTTAGCGGTCCAATGCACCAGTCGTGGCATATTCTCCCTCAGTAACTGACAGGCAGGTATGTAGATAAACTGTATCAGTCAGTGCGACCATGTGGGAAAAGGGGAAAAGTTTAGGATTAGCTGTGCGAGTTGAACGAGTTCAGCTCTTTGGCTTGGAAGTCGGCCAAAACTTAAGTTGGTCTTTGGTTACACAATGAATGTCTGGTTGTTGTTTTTTTAAATAGTTAAGTCAGGTTCAAGGTTTGGGTTCAATCTCCAGAATTTCAGAGTTACAAGCCTTTCCAGTTGCACTACAGCTTGCTATGGGAGCGACATGAAGGTAGCTATTTACGATGGGGCACATTTTTATTCACTCGGGTGAGAAAGGGAAGTGGAAGGCTGTTGATGTAAAGAAGAAGTCTTTTTATTTGTTGTTGAATTATCGCACGAATTGGCCCCAGTTGAAATCTCTGACCGGCTTTGACCTCATCTCTCTGTATTTGAGCTGCAGGCCCCTCAGTCTTTCAGCCCAGTTACTCCTAAAATCTCAAAAGTGATTGTGCATTTTCCATTTGTTGTTTCCCTGGGGAGCCGATAACCACTCACTCAAACAAATCTTCTCCTCAATTTACTTTTCAAATATTCGTTCAGAAGACTCATCTTATCACTCAGTTCACATAAAAGTTATTGTTCCTATAATTGTCCATATTTTATCTGTGATTTTTCATTTAATTCATTTAGTAAAATCTAGTATTATAGTAACAGAAATTTGTTGAATTGTGAATATTACCAATGAATTATTTATCTAAAGTATTTTTAGATGTAGTTATCATTTAAATTATTCATTCATTAATTTGTTTAAATGCATATTTATTTGTCAGTACAGCACTTTGGTCAACAACAATCTTATCTGATTTCCATCAAATAATTTTTCTTACAGACAAACTGTATTTTATATATATATATATGACACCTGATGTGATTCTATAGGAAGCAGGATATAAGAAATATTATTACATGAATTTATCTGTTATTCCACAGTGACACATAACTGAGAGTTTCCCCTTCTCTCTCCTCTGCGTGTCCCCACACACTATTTCAGACGAGGAATGCAGTGTGAATAATTCATCACAAAAATAAGCATTGAAACAGGCAGAGAACGATTGTTTTAATGAAGACCTTTCATTTTAGATTGTACAAAAAATAACAATAGATCCATAAAATGGCCGTGTGACAGACATCTGCTCTGTTTTTAGAATGAGGAAACCAAAGTCAGTCCAAATATGCAAATGTGGGTTCTTTTCTGTGTTTTTTTTCTTTAATTTGAGGCATGATACCAAATTAAAGCTTGGATCAGATGTGTCCTGTAATTTGTGTTTTTGCACATGTAGCATGTTTTTTTCTTCACCCCATGTGACCGAGTTACATATGTGACACAAACCAAAGCCGATATTCTCTTATCTTTCCTCTGCTGCAAGTCATTGTACTATATTATCAGCCATATGATATGAGTAGTCAGCATGATTAATCCTGACAATAAGCTTGGACTCTGTGTCTTGGTCTAGTGTGTACGCACGACAAGTATCATATACAGTATGTGAAGAAAGTGAATTCTGTTCACTGGTGAATTTTGGAGAAAACTTGTGTGTTTGCTGTGTTTCTACACGTCCTGATTGCACATTTCCAAACCTGTGATCTCACAACGAGCATTATCTCTGTGGTCTGTTGACTCTGGGATAAAGGGCTTCCTTTGAAAAGCCCGTGTTAGAGAGCAGAACGGCTGACCCTGACACGTCATGACAGTGTGCCAGTTGTGGCTTTTGGCACAAATCACAGTCACAAGGGCACTGCACCACCCCACATGGCTTTTCCCATGGAATGTGATGAAACATGTTCAGGAGAGCTGTTTGATATGAGTCGTACCATGGGGCATTATGGCTTTTTCCATGAGTGAAAAGGATTTTGAGAAAGGTTTGCTGGATGTTGTCAGAATGTGCCTGCCGTGTTCCCATGAAGCTATGCCAAATTATAAAATCTAAACTAATAGGTGCGCTGCTGGATGAAGGACTTGGCCAGTGACACATGTAATCCATTTTCTAAAATCAAAGGCTTATTAAGAGAAATGAACATGGCTTGTCCAGTAGTTATCACAGCAGTGACAAAAAAAAACTGATCCAAATACTAAACCAGAGTACCAGTTCTTCTTCTACCCCCACTACCACACCCATGGTGCAGCTTGTTCTTCCCTCTCATGCCATGCCAGCTGATTGTTGTGAATCTCTTAAAGACATTGTAATTCAGCTGTAGCTGGCCCTGCAGCTAATTGGAGGGTGCAGCTCTCCTTGTTTTTCTCTTTTTGTCTCCAACCCCGGAGCAAATGAAGAGGAAAGACAGTTCGCACCAGCTCTGTGGTTAGGTTTGTCTCTGACAAACTACACTTTCAGCAGCTGCAGGGGATGTGTTGTGAGAAACAGGGGGAGGCTTAATCTTCGAGGAAAAGGCTGTGAGGGAGAACTGCTGATTATTTCATGTTTCTCAGAGGGTGAATAGGTATTTGGCCTTGACATGCCCACATTCTTAGTGATGGTGCTCAGGTGATAGCGAAGCATCACCAAAGAAGCTGTTCGTTCATCAGCGCTTCAGAAGACGTATTTTTTTAAATCATTTTAAAAGCATCTTATTTCCTAGTTTTCAACAAATTGGCTATTTATCCAGGCTGGCCGGCTGTATGTTTTTGTCTTTACAATACAGATTCCACTGGGATGGAGTGGACACACACACAAAAACTTGTTACCTCTTGTTTTAAATTAAAAAACAAATTCTTATACGCTTTCATTTATCACCTGTTACCTCAGAGAAAGGACACAACTTAAATTATTCTCCTTCAATTGAAGTTCCTTCTACATAGTGTAGGTAATATAATAATGTTTACACCGGCAAGACAGAAAAAAGGGAAAAGTGCAGCTCTCAGCAACACATACAGTATAATCTGCTGTGAGCAAAGACCAAGAAAAAGTGCAGGCCGTATGTGATCATTTAAAATCATAGCTATATATATGGAATGGCTTGAACACTACACACGCTGACTTTCTCTTGTGCACCACCTTTTAATGGGTTTGCTACTAGCGGGTCAGTAACTCCTAGTCGTACTAATGGCTCTGTTTTCAAAGGTCACCCATCTGCAATAGCTGCTCTTGTGCTAATTAGGTAAGAGTGATAACCAGATTCTCACCATCACTGCACAGGAAGCACAAAATGACTGCTTGTCTCATCAACATGCTGCCTTGTTGCTCTATTGGGAGAACAGAACGCAGCACAAAGCATTCCTCTCTTGTTTCTTTCTATGCATTCTTCTTCCAGGCATTATCTCAGAGCCATAAACATTATCTCTGTGTCAATTACTTTCTTCTTTCCCCAGGGCCCCCACCCAGATGCTGGGCCCAGCATCCCGGCCCCACTGAACATGAACCACTATGCTAATAAGAAGAGTGCAGCTGAGAGCATGTTGGATGTGGCTCTCCTGATGGCCAACGCCTCCCAGCTTAAGGCAGTGCTGGAGCAGGGACCACATTTGTCCTTTTATGCCCCCATCGTCACCCTAATCAGCATCTCCCTGTGTCTGCAGGTCACAGTCGGGGTCCTGCTTATCTTCATAGGTGAGAGATTGAACAGAGGCCTGTTGTTACACCAGAGGTGTCTTTGCTGTCAGAGATGCTTCACATCTCTCATCCCTTAATTGCTTTTTGTGTTGCGTCACCTCCTCCATCCATCCTGTCCTTCGGCAAGATTGAAGCCTACCACGTGTCACCTTTGGCCCTACAAAGCGTCCCCCTCACCAATGTCAAGTCCACTGACTCCTGGACAAACAGGTCACTACTAGATGTAGTCTAGCTGTAACCATGGCAACCACTCCTGACACCATGCAGGTCAGAGTTCACGCGGTTCAAAAGCTGCGGTCGGCACTTGTGATATCGAACGAAGAGAAGGTGATTGATTTCGTGCATAAATGTGTCAATACTAATAAAGATGACAATCTAAATATCAAAGTACCGGATAGTCACACGTCCAGGGATCCGACTTGAAGAAGTCCGCGTTTTACAGCCACGGCTGGGGTTTAGGAAAACAGGTCCGTTGAGAAGGAACGATGAGTTAGGATGATATTTACCGGTGCAGATCATTTTGCAGACAGGACAGCAGGTCAGTGAACTTAAGCCAAGTCACACTGACTCATCTCAGCTCCTGCAGGAGGATCAAATAAAGGAAGGTCTGTCAGTATCCTCTCGTGTGAAATCTCTCTCCTATTTCAATTATGATATGAAATAATCAAGTATGAATCAAATGTTTGGACACATTCCCATGAATGTCTGGTTAAGTTGAGCTTCATTCAAACCCTCTTCTTTCTTTTTTTTAGATATTCCTTAAATAGAGAAATTCATTTTTTTAATTAATTCATTTTTTCCCAGTTGGTAAAAATGTTAAATAATAGCTATTATTGATTATAATTATAAAAATCAATTGTAATCAACTATTAGACAAGACTTACTATGCATTTTAAAAGTTCACGTGTCAGAAAGAAGGCCGGTCAGCATGTGAGAGGCATCACACATTCATGAGCGCCTGGCCCCCGTGACCCCCCCACCCCCACCCCTCCATTCACCAAATCTTCTGACTCCGCTGCCCCCCCCCCCTCCATCCCCATCAGAATATCAAACATGTCTCATTCTCATTGCTCTTTTCATTCCTCCTTCTTCATTTTCTTTGACTGTTCTGAACCCCGCTACCCGCTCTACTTCCCCTCCTCATTCCACCCTCCCTCTCCAGCTCTGTCTAATAGAACCAGTGGTGCGTGATGTGAGTGGCCTACATAACACCCACCCCACCGGAGGCAGATAACAAACACACACACACACACACACACACGCACACACACACACACACACACACACACACACACAGGCGGGGTCTTCACACCAGGACTTTAGAGGACATCACATTGACTTACATTAATTTCCCAGCGACGTAACCATAACTAATACTAGCTTAACTCCAACGCTAACCCACACCCTGATTCTTGACCTAAACTTACTCTCATCTTAAAACATGTCTTGACCTTACAATGGAATGTCTTAGATTATGGTGACTTGGTGTTTTTGCGGACAACAAGCCTTAATTTAGACATTTTTGTTTAGATTAAGGTCCAAAAAAGCACAAATTAAATGAAGCAATGTTATACAGGAAACACAAGCTTCCCTTGATCTTTTTCTCTCTCCCCTGTTCTGTTCTTTCTGTGTGTTGCTTGTGCAATAATATTGATCCCGCAATGTGTGACTGTTACCTAAAACCACCAAGTATTTGGATTTTTAGTAGACAGTAATGATCATGGCAGCACAGATAAGTGGACAACTATACTCAGCAATTACACAAAACAATAAACAGACCTTATACCCTGCATACATACAGTAGTACATTTCTGAAAATTATATTTTGTGTCATGTAGTAACTAAATTGAACAATTATATATACAAACTACAAATATCTTAATTTGTCTGCAGTTAATACAGTCTGCAGTTATGAATGTGAATAAATTGTTTATACTTGGTTTTGATCCAGATTCCTTGCAGTCTTTTTCCCAAAGGTGAATAGTCAGTCAATTGGACGGGTAAGCCTGATGAATTGAATAGTGAAATAAAAAGACTTTCATTATTGGCTTTTATTGATCTATTGGGAATTAGAACATTATCAATTAACGGCATTATAAATGGTGAATTATCAGAAAATGGCGCCAAAAACAGTTTCCTGTTTCATTGTTACAGATTTGGGTTTTTTTGTCCGACGCATCTGTGGCTCCAACATCTAGAGGATCAGTGAAAACTTGAAACATATTCCTCCTCAATCCTCAAACCATGCGCTTTTGTCAAAATGAATATTTGATACCCTGCATGTTGGTGGGATCACTGAAGGACATGAGAGCTCTCTGAACCCAGAATTAAGTATACATGGATTTATGGTTTACAATTAAGCTGTGTGTCATAATGAGTTGGCTCGAGTCCCAGAATAAATTTGATTGCCGATGTTTTATTGGTCATTGGAGGAGTGTGCGTGTTGGTGTGTTGTTGAAGTTGGTTTCCTGGCTTTGTCCACAGTAAGATGGAACCTGAATGATGAACAAAAGCACCGGAGGCTGAACACTTTGGAAAACTTGGCCACGGGCCTGGTTTTCATCATCGTGGTGGTTAACATCTTCATCACAGCCTTTGGAGTCCACCAGCCAAACGGCAGCAACTGACCAAGAACACTCACAGGTATCCTTTTAGCTCTTTGTTTTCACCCTCTTACTCTGCTCCCATCTCTATTCAAACTGGTGTTTTCTCTCTTGCCTCTCTGTGCAGTTTGTTCCTATAGACATCCATGTAGTCAGCATGTTTTTGGTCATTCCCCTCCCTGACCTACAAACACACTGACCTCTCCAGGACCACAGAGAAATTTCCACCAGAAAAACAAACTAAAACAAAATCCAACTGCTTTTTTTCTTTGACTAGAAAACTTTTTTTTGTCCAACACTGCTGCAGGCACAGAGAGAAAACAGAAAACAAGAGGGAAACAGACAATTTGACAAAGGGGTCTGGTGTGCACACAACACGACGTTTGTTCCTAGTGGACAAACAGGAAAGTGGAGACAGCAGCAGTCAGGTACATGTGACCTCACAATGTCTCCTTTGCTGCCCGAGAGTGACCCCAAGCACTGGTCAGACACAAATGCGCAACCACAGTCTCTCTCTGTCTCTCACACACACACACACACACACATACAAATGCTGACAGCTGTACAGGCTTCAATTTTTAATCACACTGATGACGTTCGAACAAGCTTTTCCAGACAACTCTGACCCGCAGGTTTGATGGGTCTGCTGAGCACATGTATGCAGAGCAGGGTGTGACTCAAAACTCTGACCCACCTCCGCAGCGCTAACCTTGCCGACACATCTGTCCTCAACCACAGGCGTCGTGCCTAACATTCAATTATAACAATGTTCGGTTGTGCCACGATTCCCTCTGAGCAGAGCTAGAGTGCGTCTGTGGTTCTCCGGACCGACAGCAGCTGGTGAGTCAGAGTCCACACAGCACAGACCCCGGCACAACTGCTTGTTAAAACGGAAGCCTTAATTAGACTGTTTCAGCCGTGTCACTGAAATACCAATTAGAGCCCGAGCAAATGCTCATTTTTTACGCTTTAGCGGCTTAACACAAGAATATTAAAAGCCAGGGTTTCACATTATTATCTGCTAAATACCTGAAAAAATATTCATGTCCACATCCATAATCCCTTCAGCGTGATTGTGACAAAGCACCTTTCAGCTGACAAACCAACGTCACAAACCTATCCTTTCCCTCCTCCACAACTATCACTGGTAACCGTGGAAACAGCCAGACAAGCCGAGAGACAGATTGATGACACATACAAGCACACAGCTCCGCTCAGGGCAGATCTGTATACTGATATACAGTACATACATAATGTATATCTCTCGCTCCTATACTCGTGGCTCCCTCCCAGTCCTGAGGTTCAGCAGACTGGCTCTGTGGGAGGTCAACAATCTGAGGATGCAGATGATCAACCAGGAGCTTTAGGTCTTGGAAAGCCGCACTATTAATAGTTCTCTTTCAAGGCAATGTGGATGCCAGTATTCCAACTGAACAATCACCCTGGTGACACCTCCAGCCCCCGTTAGCACCTCCCCTTCCCTCCTCTGTCTCCGGCTCCCCTCTTTCATCTGTTTCACTCTCTTTGCAGAGACGGTGAAGTGTTGCTGCAGATCTCAGGGGATCAGACACCTGAGTCCTCCTCCAAGCTGTACTTTATGCACCATCTTAGATGAGCCTATTTCCCTACTGATTCATTATTATAAGCTTCAAAGGGCTTAAAGTAAGTATGAAATGTATCCACCCTACACGTTTTTTTAGCAGTCAGGTAAGCAGCGTTTAATGCAGCACTTAATTAAGCTGACTTAACTTATTCAATCAATTTGTTGGTCGTTATTAATTAATGAGGACTGTCTATTCCTCTCAATCTTCACACAATCAAGAACATTTTACATCCTCCTTGACGCCCACTTTGGTTCACTGAATGAGGGAGCAGTTCCCTCTAGTGGCCTCATGATGCAGTTCACGTATTGAGATTAATGTTCCATTATCATCTCCTTTTCGAGTTTAATACAAGAAAACATCTTAGTTAAGTGGCAAACTTAACAGTCCAAGAAACAACCCCCCCCCCTTTTTAATAAATGTTTGAAGCTAATATGCGTAGCTCTATGAATATCACTATCAATTCTTCAGAGCAGATTAAAAAAATGAGTTGCAACTCTAGGTGATGTCAAAAATATTTTGTGCTTTATTTGAGCAAAGTTTGAATACTGTCGCAGTGCACTTTTATCAGTGGATTATTAAAAAGCCTCTTGATCACAGTATTAGAAGGCACTGAAAGTGGGTGAGCTGGTGAGAATTATTTGTTGTGCGTTTAAGAAAATGTAATATAGCTTGTGTTAACATGCAAAGTACCAAAATTGTCAAGTTACTTTTTAAAACCCCCATGCACAGCAATCAAAACTGCACCTGACTGACATCTCTCATCCTTCTGTTAAAACACATGATTAATAGTACATAGTTTGGTGATGTTTAATCAGCCAGAGTAATTAAACCAGAGTAAAAAAACAACGTGTCAGTTAGTACTTGAATAAATTAGTACTTAAATGTGTTCAATTTCAGAAAAAAAACATCCACTATAGCTGTGAGAGTGTATATGGGTTTGGCACACAAAGTGGAAAATGTAATGGCCTGTTCTTCTCAGGGGAATAGATCTTAAGCCTTCACAGCACCTTAACGGCCTCATTTTTCTGCTTTCCAACCTCAGAATAAGTAATTAAAACGTCTTTAGCACCTTTACTGAGCCTTGCTGCAGAGCAGTGAAGAAACGGCCCCGTACGTCTCAGTGTCTCACCGTCTGTGGAGAGACAAGAGTGGCAACAGAGAGTGGTTTAGACATGATAAACCCAAAAAGAGTTGGAAGTAAGTTCTCAATATGATATAGAAGAGTCGGTTGACTTTGTGAACTGGAAATAACCACGTCTCCATCATTCTGCGTGACTCACCTCCGTAATAGTAGAGTATTGCAATACCAACTACAAAACTGAAACAGCTCAGGAAGAACATCGGTCCTGTCGAAAGACAGAGAAAAGATAAAGTTCTCATCAGTGACTATTTGATAAATAAAACCTATATATACACACACAAATATTGGATCATCACAAGGGCATTTTAAATATGAAGAGTGGATCGGTGTCTTGTTTAAATGTTCTGAACTAAAGTGAATAACAAAAGCAAACTGAACTGTACACTAGTACAAGTCATTGTGTCACTACATGACAGACAACCGATTTACCTGCTGACATTAAACCTTTGACCCAGTGGATGTGACCCTAACTGGTCAAAGGAATGCAGGACAGAGGAAGCTGTTTTGGACTGAACTGGGGGGCAGAGGAGGGCCATTGCTACACGTGAGTTTAACTCGCTGACCCACAAAGCCAGAGCCCTGAATGTAATGGGATGATGAATGGCGCAGCTGAGCAGAGCCCAAATTCTGAATCTAGGGGTTAAAAGGTTCAGCAGACAACCATGTTTGCTGGAGAACAAAGCTTTGTTGGGCTTAAGGGGCTTATCTGAGGATCAGAGAGGGGTACAGAGGCACCCTGTCCCCTACACACTCTCACACAAACTGTAATACCACCACAACTTTTAAAAAAACAACACCCCCAGCTGTCATGAAGCCAAATCAAACTTATGCAAGTGGAGTTTAAGACGGTTTGTTTTGGCCATTAACAATTAATCACTAGTTATGGTGCATGACTGATCACTTTTGCAGAACGACGTAAAGCTTTCCACTCAGCCATGGCATAGCAAAGTAGTTCATGCTTGCAGCTGCATCTCTGTATGTCAAATAAATTATAAATAAACAAACGCTGACTGATTACCTAATGTGACATACCTCGAAAAGGTAAACAAAAAAAAAAATCTTATTGTTGTATAATAAAATGGAAAACTGATTCCTTGTGTACTTGGACTATCATGGTCCTTTATGATGTATAATATAACGTATGTATTGCTCTGATTAATACTTGATTAGATTTACCTCTTTCATTAAGCACAAATCGCTCTGGGTGAACTGCCACATCGTTAGACCATTTTGGGTCTGCC
This sequence comes from Scophthalmus maximus, assembly GCF_022379125.1. Taxonomy (NCBI): domain Eukaryota; kingdom Metazoa; phylum Chordata; class Actinopteri; order Pleuronectiformes; family Scophthalmidae; genus Scophthalmus; species Scophthalmus maximus. Next base: position 7,903,943 of record NC_061517.1, read on the forward strand.
ATCTCTAGAACAGAAAGTAAAAATGGTTGACCAGGGTGAAGTCATTTTCATATTTAACATTCGTCAGTTTATTCGCGGCTGTTATCTTCATTAGCTCCGCTTCTAAACCTCGATCTGTCCCAGTTTTGGGATGTGTTGGAGAGCTCATTCAGGAAGATGTTTCACGTATCTGACCAAATCAAAATCACCAAAGATGACGAGGCAAGGCATCCTTAACAGTGGGCATTTCACTTTAATATGCATATTTCAAGGTTTGCATTTTCAACAACTCACTCATTTTTTAATTCATTGACATCAAACCACTTCTCATGTGCCTGTGACGCCCTCTCACAGCTTTCACAGCTGTTAGTTTGTGAAAAAGGCCTTAGCAAATCCCTAAGCATCCTTATCTGTGAGCACTTGCTTTAATATGCATATTTTAAGGTGTTCTTGAAAAGCTGTTAGTATTTCACAAACTAACATCTGTGAAAGTTGTGATAGGATGTCCCAGACACATGAGAGGTGGTTTGATGTCAACACATTGATAAATGAGTGAGCATTGAAAATGCAAACCTTTCATTTTAAATTTAAATTATTAATATTTTTTTTAAACTCTCAGTTGTGAAATACTAAACGTATTTCTGTATAATGGCAGTGGTTTGACATTCCTATGCCAAAAAAAAAGTTGTTGAAGATTGAAATGGGACGTCCCAGTGGGCGGACATTCAATGCCTTGCACTCTCCACTGCAACGTCAACTTTGGTGATTTTCTTTGGTCAAATCTGTCCAACATCACCCCGAATGAGCTCTCCAACACATCCCAAAACTGGGACAGAATCGGTTAATGAAGATAACAGCCGCGGAAACCATACTCCGGTAATGGTTGATGGGTAAACAACACACTCAAAATAAATGAAAGCATGTTAAGAGTCGGATCCACTAGTTCAACAACAGCACAGGCAGCACATTGACCTTTCTCTTCTGAAAGAGGATAAACCTATGTAAGGTCAGATAGGGCAATTACACAGCAGGGGGTCCACTATTATAGAACACAGGGGAAGTTGCTGAGTTTGGTTTAGTGTCTCACTTAAAACATATTGGACAACATAACTATGAACGAATAAGTGAGGGCTGCACTTCTGGATGGATGTACTAACAGACAACACAACAGAGAAACGTTTCCAGTTAAAACCAGTATGATTACGCATTGGTGTCATTTGTAATTACTCTCATAACACTGACCGTTTCTGAAACCCACAAGATGATGTGCTTGAAAAGTGGCATATTCATGTTGTCCTATAACCATAGACCTTGTTGTGATGAAGAGATCCTTTATGACTCCTTCAGGTGTCTGTACCTGGATTCTGAGAGGATTCACTACCTGTTTTATGCAAGGAGATCCCAGTTCATAGGAGTGTGTGTGCCTATAATCACAGGAGTGTGTGTGTGTGTGCCAGATCACTGTGTGTAATTGTGTGTGATTGTGTGATGGGATAGGAAATGTCACGCCCCTTCACCAGAAGAGTGGAGATACTTCACCCCAAAAAGAGTCCTTCTGTGACATCACAGTAGGAGAGGAATCTGAACTAGTGGTTCAGAGCGGGGCTATAGGGTTCATACAGCCCACAAACACTGAAAACGTGATTTTTGCATGGTATGTCCCCTTTAAGAAGAAGAAGAAAAGAAGAAGAAGAGGCCCTGCTCAGTGTTTTACCTCTTTGTGTGACTCTGGTGGGCAGGCTGGAGTAGACGTCCTCTGCATGAATGTGGAGTCCTCTGTAGAATTCGTGACATGCCTCCTCCCCCTTCCAATGCAGGTGCTTCAGCAGATCAGCTAACCGCAGCTTGGTGGGTATGCTCAGATTCCTGAACTGCAGAGACACACACACACACACACACATGCAGAATCAATTCACTGCACCTGTGCACCTTTACAATATGTCTCTGTTCCAATTCAAGTGTAAGAACATGATGACTTTGATAACAGTTCTTTGGTTTTTTTTGCCAGATGATATCTGTAGTGACCCTGTGGGCTTCTTTGTCACTGAGTATCTGGGGGTAGATCCTGTTGAGCTGCAGCACCAGTCGGTCAACGAGTTCAATGTCCATCCTCTGATCTGAACACAGGAAGTGGGCATCCCTCTGGAGCTGCTCATGGTAACAGTCATTGTCTGGTCAAGGAAGAAAACAAAAGCAGGAGACAGAATCAGCTTTATTCCGACTCTAACTTCCAGACTCCGTACAATTACGACATACTACAAAGCTCTAAATCAGAGGTCTACAGATTTTATGTCTAATCTTAAGTAGTTTCTCCGTAAGCTGGTCTTGGCATCGGTCCTGCTCTGAAAATAAGAGACTAAGAGGTTTATTCTCCCATTTAGAAAGGTGGTTAGACTTCCTGCAAAATTTGGAAACACCAAACTAATGCTTAAAATCGGGTCACAATGATGTATAAACGACAAGTCTACTGAGTTTCTTTGTGCAGAAAGAGCGGAAAAAGATAAATGTGCAGGTTCAATTCAATGGTCATTTTGTGAGGCTCTATTTTAAAAACAGACTTTTAAAAGTCCCCGATTTCATTATGGTCCTATTATCAATACCAAATCCCACATCTTCCTGTCAACTCACCATCAGTGTCCTCCCCAGCTCATTTTGATGTTTTGAAACTAGATCCTCAACCTGAACAATGAGCTCCTTGTGCAGCAGGAGGCATCATGACAAAAAGGTGATGTGCAGAAGTTAAACATCCTCGTGTATCTAATGTTAGTTTTGGTGGAGGTCACCAGGAATTATTGACCTTTTGCTTGTGCACTATTGTCTTTGACGTTTGTCATTAGGATTTCTGTTGTAACTATTCAAAATTGTGCAGATAAGAAAGGGCTGCAATAACAGTTTACCTGGTGTTAGATTTATCACCCACTGTCTCTGATCTGTGTTGTTCTTCCACTGTGTTTGTTTGGTTCTTTCTCACACAACACAGCTGGCCACATGTTCAAAACAAAGTGTGACAGAATATCCTGCTGGAAACAAATGACGTAATGTGTAGTTTCAGCCAGATTGAATTTAACTGCCTCCTCCCACTGTCAGATTAATAAAAGTTAAAAAAAAAAATCTTAAAGCAAACTCAATATTTGAATGTGACTACGGATGATACATATCCTTAATAAGGAGCGTCCAAATAGTTTTTCGCTTGAGGGTGAAATCAATATATTTATTACATATTGCTATAGCAACGACTCAAGCTGTCAATATTATGCAACAAGTGGCGCGCGCACACACAAACATACACACTATCGGGGATCCTGCGAATCCTACAAGTCCGCGCGCAGGGTTTTTTTGTTTTGTTGTGTTTTGTTTTGCTGTAAACATCAAACCCTCGAGTCACAAACCTGTCATGCTGACAAACAGGCGACGTGTGGCACTTTCTTAAGCCGACCCGCAGCAGCCTTCCCCCGGTGAAACTTCCTGTTGTCCACGGTTGTGTCGGTGCCTGCTGCTCCGCTACATCCGAAAGACCTCCGGGCCACGTGACCACGTGACCGACCTCCGGGCCACGTGAGCACGTGACGACATTATCAGGCGGTGACGGTGGACTGAAGCGACAGGCAGATTATCAGCGCTGAGCTTGCTGTAGCTAACGCTGAGCCAATGAGGTGTCGTTCATCATTTTAAGTTCACTCCCTTCTCCCAAGTTGGCTGAACTCGATCAATTGGCAAAAAGATAAAATTACAATAATACTTACACTACTGTGTCTGAGGAGATTCATTCAACCAGGCCATAGTAATTCACAAGGCTGGTGAAACAGGAACAACTGGACTTGGTTGAAGTTCCTTGAAGACGTTTCACCTCTCATCCGAGAACACCCTTGTGGAGAACTAATACTACCACTACATCTACTACTACTATTACTTCTACTAATGAAGATTAGTAATAATAATAATCTGTTGCTTCTGTCTTTTCGTTACTTCACATAATTTCCCCTTTAAATTCCTGGAAAAACAACAGCATCAAGTGTCCTACAGTGTGTCATTTTTGTAATTTTCTGGCGGCATCTGGTGGTAAAAACCGCAACCATCTGAGCATCCGACAGTGACACTTTATGGTGGCGCACTGCTGATTCCATTTCCGGGTCCGGCAGCAAATGCGACGTATTCAACATGACGTAGCAAACATGGCCACTCACACGGAGCTCGGGTCCACCTCATGTAATTTAACTCATTCAAAGGTGACGAAAAAACATTGGTTCTTTGTTGCAGGTGATTATGCATATATGAACACATAGCCATGGACAATGTATTCAATTTCTGTAAAATAAGTTCTTCTAAATATGACACTGTAGCTTTAATCTGTTTTCAGACATGAACCCTGAAAATGTCCGAAAAAAATTGGGTCCGGACATTTTCCGGAGTTTGCCCTCACACGTGACGAACACAGCAGGAGAATATCAGATGTTGTTCACACCAACAGAAACACTTCTGGAACATTCTGTGGCGTCTGGGCAGAGCATTCAGGAGGCAGGACTCAGACGATAATTCTGCTGCCGGTAGCAGTGCACGTCTGAAAGCAGCTTGATTGAGGCGTTGGGCCACCAAACCCTCCAGGGCAGCTTCAGCTTCAGTGACCTTTAACACCAAATTGTAGTCCCTTATGATGGTGGTGGTGTAGAGTGCGGCAAAATACGTCAATCCCAAATCAACCAGAGGAATTGAGTTGGGTTGAGATCTTGTGACTGCGAAGGTCACAGCACATGACTCTCATCATTCTGATCAATCTATTTCGTGACTCACTCAGCCCCCCCCCCCCCCCCAGAAGCATTTGCATTCATTAGGTTTTGTCAATGCATTTATTCACAATTTCCCTCAATTTGTCATTTACCTGTACATCATTACACAGAACAGTCAAATCACTGTGCTGCTGCACGACCAAGTTAACATTTGAGATTTTGCTTTCATGCCTCACACACACACACAAATTTGCCCCCTTTCCATTGCAAAACACTACTCGCTTATTCAACATACAAGTCTTTAATTGATTTAACATTCCTTAGAAATTATATTTACAAAAACAACAGTCCAGTCCTGCTCTCCTCCTCCAAGAAAGTGGTCTTTCCTGCCCTGACGTGAATTTCTCAGAAAACTTCCTCAACTGACGTCAGTGTATTGTAAACAATGTTCCCATGAACACCTTAATCGCCTTCCTCAACCTCATTACAACCATTTCATTTGAGGTCAACTGAGGTCAAGAAAATCCCCTGACCTTGTAATTACAGGGTGTTGTCATCCAACAAGGCTGGTGTGCTGAAGGTGCGATTGCTTCGGTTTTCAGGCAGGGGGCAGTGTGCCATTACAGTTTACAAAAGGCACATAAGTCTGATCAGTATGGCCGTGAAGCCGTCATACTGTGTAGAACTGCACACACAAAAATGTTGCGTTATTACTCCCCATAGTCCTCATTGATAAAGTTAAAACTGTTGTACAAAGTTTGGTCATTGAACGAGTTCTTGAATGATGGTATTTGTCCTCACACTGATATAATCCTTATGGGAAATTCTTTGGGAGGGTTTATACTCCTCGTGTTGCACTCCTCTGCAGTCGACGCGTTCGCTCCTGACAAGCTGCTGTGCTGTCTTCCGTACTGCCGCACCAAACCAGGCCCTGCTGCTGAGTTCTTGACCAGGCCTGGGCTCGGAGTTTGGCCCGAGGACGGGGGAGCTCCAGGGTATTGAGGTGGACCGGAGATCTGTGCGTATTCTGGATTTCGTGGTAAAAGAGGCTGGTCATAGCCATGCCCGGGTAGAGCAGCAAGTGGGGCATTGGGGTCATATGTGCGGACAAATCCATTGGCGTATTGCTGATAACATCTGTGGAGGGAGAAAAAAAACAGGAGGAATGTTTCCTTAATGTTTCTGCTGGTCTGGATGTCATCAGGGACATCAGCATTTCAATCTAAAGCCGGCCCGTGTCTCACCTGCAGCCCTGCATGTTGTCACATATGGCGGGGTTGTGGGTGTCCCACGGGGAAAGTATCTTCTCCTGGGTGTTGTTGTTGTTGTTCCTGCCTTTGTGGCTGTAGTGAGACCTGTGGTCCTCATGTTGGGCCCGTTCCTCCCATTGCCACACATCTCCCTCCCTGTAAAAGAAAAAAAAAAGTTCTGTATTTCAGTCTGTCAATGCCTCAGAGGAAACTGACTGGCTCTCTTCTTTGTTTTTCTCCATCCTTCCAGAAAGTAACTAAGCACATTTACTCGAGTACTGTACTTCAGTGCAATTCTTTGGTTGTACTTGACTTGAGAATTTCCATCTTTTGCTTCATACTTTCAGAAGGGAATATTGTCCTCTTTATTCTACAACATTTATTTTTTTCTTTTCCTTTTCCTAACACAGTATATATATCTTGTGACCATTTTGGTGGGGGCCTGAACCCCAGGTTGGGAACCAATGAACTAAATTACTTAACTTTATAAGGTAGTTAAAACTAGCTCCACCTCATCCTCCACTGCTACAGTACCTACACACGATCCATTACTTACTTTATAGTCTAATAATGTATCAGAGTACTTTCAGTCTTGTATACTTTAAGTTTTTTCTGATAATTCATCTGCACTTAAACATATATTGGATTTTTTAATGAAGGACTGCTTCTTCCATCCCCTAACACACCTCTCCTGCTTTTTCCTCTTGTCTTCTTTGATGCAGTCGAGCAAGCAGCAGGTGATGAAGGCCATGGACATGAGGAGGATTATAGCTGTGCTTACAATGGATGCCAGCACAGCCACACGGAAACCAAAGTCCTCGTAGGAAGCTGGAGTGGGAGAAAAGAAGACTGTTTTTTTTTCTAATGTATTGACTTTATTTCCCCCATATTAGCCATATCTCAACATTTTAGACAATCATACAATCATTGTGCTGCAAAATCTATTCCTGTCCAGGCTCAAGTACCACACAAAAAATGGGCCTGCCACATAGATTGCTCGGAGATATCACAAGTCTTTCATTATTGTGACTGGCTGGGAAGGACAATAAAATATAGATTCAATTTTTTTCCATTTTAAATTTCTTGCTGTTTCATAAGAGATTGCTTCTTCTCTCTCGTGATGATCAAGCTCTTACTTTTTCGACCCAAAAATAATGACTAACAATGCATATTCCTCTCTACCTGCATTCAATCAATATTCTCCCCAAATGAGCTTTTGATTCCCAAGCAACAAATTATCTCAAATGTCTTTTTGACATAATTAAGAGCATCAATTATTGCTTACTACTTTAAGGGTCTTCGTCTAACAATGGCCATGTCACATAATGTTTAATATATATTCCATTTCTCCAGAATGATGAGAGGACAGATAGTTCGGCGGATGTTTTGCAGCCACTGCAGTTCGTCAAGTAAAAGCCTTTAATTTCTCTCTTACGCACAGTCGAGTCTCCATGACTCCATTGAATTACATTCATTTCCTCAAGCCTTAGTCTAAATTTAAGCATAGCTACTAATTAAATAACCCTTACCTTAAAATCAAAACATGTTGCTTACAATTTAATGATTTATTTTTTATGGGGACTTGTTTTTTGTCCCAATAGTGTGTAGCCCCCCCCCCCCAAACACACACACACATTTTGGTTATAAAGTGTATGAACAATAACTTAAAAAAAAAAAATCATTCCTATTTTTTCTATACTAACTCTTAATTTGAATCTACTTACGTTCACAGAAGGTATTGCCCTCCCAGTGGGTGCTGTTGTTCACCATGACACATGTGAGCGCTCCTACCAACTTGTGTTTGGCCGGGCACTGCAGGGAAATGACTGTGCCCACGTTGGTGCCATTACCTTGGATGATCCTCTGGGTGCCCAGGGCAGGCAGGGGCATGGGTGTACACTGAGCCTGGGACTGGCCTAAAAGGGAAGCGCTGATGGTCATTCGGTGATAAACCAGACTTTCTGCACACAAAAAACAACGGTTGTGACGACGTACTCGGTTGTACGTTCAAGGTGAAAAGTATGAACAACAAAGAATGAAAGAAATGGAGCACTGCAGATGAGATTCAGATTGGAATGGGACAGTCCTTCCACAGCAATCAGAGCTGAGCCCCTGTAGGGTTGCACAAAACTGCATGACAAAACACTGCACCCCTCCCCGTAACACCCTGCCGCTGTGCTGCGTCGGATTCTTACACTATCGAAGCAGGATATGTGATAAATCATTAAACAAAACGCCTGTGAGGCCAGTGGAAACGCGGGCCATCTGGCGTCATGCTAAACAACCGTTATCATACAGTGCAGCACAGTGCTCAGCTTATTACGGGAGGGAGGGTCTCAGCAGTCTGGCACAGTCACTCCACAACATCACTTCATCATGACACAAGCTGCTGGAATGCAAATAAACATAATGACATCAATTCGGTGATTTCCAACAGAGCCGGTAAGGATAACGTGATCACGTCCAGAGAAAATCCAAACCAGCTCTTTTACTGAGGGGAATCTGAGCCTGCATGGTTTTCACACAAAAAAAGCACAACTTGAAGAAGAATAGATTGTGCAGTGATCCTCTTGGTAACTATCAAATCAGGGTAGACATCCAAAAATATGAGAGGCTGCACAACAAGGGGCATTAAAGCACACCAGAAGTTCAGGAAGGGGGACAGTGAGAAAGAAAGAAAAGACATTCCCTTACGAACAATCACACAAGCTTCTGTGTAGAATTCCCCATGACACTGGGCCAGACTCGGTTTTGGATTAACAGCCATCTGAAGGCCATTCGTATTAGCTCACCACGTTCACGTTTATGTAACACAAGGACGCACTCCATTGTCGACCAGCACGGTTCATCAATTTGATGTAACGTGCGTTAATGTGCGTGCCTGTGGCTGCGTGAGTGCGCGCGCGAGGTGCCCAGCTGTGCAGCCTCCCCTTCTCATTTCCTCTTTGTTTTCTCTCTCTTCTCGTTTTGAATCAGCCCGTGTGCACAACTACTGTCCCCTGGCCTCAAACCATTCCAGCATAAAAAAAAAAAAAAGATTTATATTTCTCAGAAATCCAATCTATATCTAGGGAAATGACTATGAAACTGCTGTCACACTAAAAAAAAACTACAAATATTGCGCAGAAGAATATACACTTATGAAGGTGATGCACACACATTCACTAAACGTGTGTGTTTATGTAAAAAGGCCTTTACTTTTACCAGGAGCTGGACTAAGTGCAAAGTGCCGAACAAACCTCGGTCCTATGCGCACAACAACACCCTCACCAAAGTACAAATCAGACACCGTTTGGTTTGGTATTCACCCGAGTGAGTCCGGTGGTCCCCTCTGTTCGAGTCGTCAGTCCTGGACACATCTGCTACGGAAGCTGTTGCCGCTGACATGGTGCCGACAGGCGGACGCCCCCCTGCACACAGACCGCTCCGGTGGCCGAGCCGGAGGCTGCGCAGCGCAGCGCAGCGGTGCTCCTCTGTGCCCGGTACGAGGGAAAGCAGCCTGGATTCCGAAGCCGCGCAGTCGAGCTTCAGCTCCCCCGCGTACGTATATATATCCGCCCCTGTTGCCTCCCAGTCCGCGGCTCGTCAACCACAGAGGAGTCTTCCCACAAATCCTCCGCTCACCACTCGCGCTCATGCCCGGCGCGGAGAGCGCGCAGTGCCCGCTGCCGCGCAGGCGGAGGAGATGAGCGCTCGGGAGGACGGAGAGGAGAGGAGAGGAGAGGAGAGGGAGAGATGGAGTGATCGGTCGAGACCTTGTTGAGTGACTTCGTGGATTACACCAGGTCAGGTCAAGTTGGATGTCAGAGGACGGTGACGAGCAGCCCAGACAGCGCAGCAGCAACACTGTGGGCAGGATGTGGCACGGCTCTTCTGTTGGCGCCTGTCAGGATGTGATACTGTCGACAGGGGCTGTAAACACGCAACATACACATAGAAAGTGTCGTAAAGCTTATGTTTGAAAAAAACTATTGGCAACAAGGTTTGTTTGTTTCCTTCAGGCGATGTGAAGGAGTGTGTGAGAACGTGGGGATCTGTGCTGTGCCTTACTGATGCTGGGATGAAGTTGAAAGCACATAGGCTAGTTTAAAAACTAATCTTTGTCTACAACTTGTAACACATTCTCAGCTGTTACATTCGCCCTATGACTGTTTAGAGAGTCATCAAGAAAGTTTAGAAAGAATTGTGTCACTTTCCTTCCAGTGTCTTGCTCATTCACAGTGAGGTCATGACCTGTGGCCGTCAGGGAAACGGATGACATTGATAAGATACTGATACATGTTCACAGCTTTAACTGGGGCTTCATTACAAAAGGAGTGACCATGGGTGACGGTTGGTGATGTGAAAGATGATGACATAGTTACACAAGTTAAAGCATTTTCTACACTCAAACCAAAAAGAGGAAGAATTAAGCTTGGCATAGTACCACAAACATCGTACAACACAAACTCCACACAGGTTCCTGTTTCCGCGTGGTATTCATATACAAACGCATGCAAGCTTTCCTCTTGTTGAAACTGCACGTCGCTCTGAAGTCATTGAGAATTCTGGTCATGCACCAGACTGTTTCTGCTCTGGGTGATAAGTGTCTCCACAGGCGCAGCCCTGTTCACCTGAGCAAAACCCTGCACACCACCTCAGACACACTGGGAGCCTCTGTTCACACAGCATCAGTCATGAATACATTAGCAGAGCTGATTAAAAGACTCGAGAACTATGGAAACGCTGAAGAGACGTGTTCACAACTGTCCTAAAATATTGTGTTGATTGTGCCCTTCATGTTATTGAGTGACATGGCTCTGCAGGAAATGCTTATCTACAAAAACGTGTCAGTTTAGGAAGCAGAGGTATGTGTTGTTTGTGCCCAAAGAAAATCATAATGAATTATTCCCACTTAACTTGTCATCAGTCTGCAGGCATGTGTCCTAAAGATGCTGAATTTACTACGCAACTCTGCAAGAGTTTGGCTTGGGTTCAACTCCCAATGTCATAGCATTTGTCTTTTTGAGTAATAGATTGAATTTTAATTTAAAAAAAAAAAAAGAATATACTTGAGAGCAAACAAAATCTCTGAATGAGCATCTCTCCCTTGAGCTGTGAGTGTCCACGGTTGTGACACTTGTGAATTCTGTGTTCATTACCTTCAGAGGTGGACGGGGACGCGGAGAAATAAGTCCTCTAAAAGTGTTCAAGTGTTCTTCTGATTTGGAGACGGTTACAGTATCAATGAATGTGTTCTGGCATCGTCCCAGCAGGTACAGTCTGGACCCTCAGTGCTGTATTCTCTGCCCAGGCCTGTGTCCTGTACAAACAGGAGCCGTGCTAATGAAGCACAAGACAGTCAATAATCACTCTTTTACTGTTTCACACAGGAAGCAAGCTGATTTGGAATTAGAAATTCACAATGAAAGATCCACTTGACCAAAAGGAAAATTCTCTTCGACTGTTGCTATTTTATTATTAACTTTATCCGACAGGAGAGACAGAAGAGGGCGAGGAAGGTGAGTCTTCTCCTCGCGTCCGCCCTGCCCCTGACACAGTGTGACACAGTGGCTCTGCTGGGGGGAACCACTTCATCTCACAGGTAATTAAGTGGGGGGGGGGCACCACCTCACCCTGCCAAGAGCCCCGTCAACGCCGCTGCTCAAACCAGGCCACATATGGCTGGAGGTCTGGGTGAAGGAGACTGAAGGTGCCTTCCCCTAAAAAGTGTTCATGGCTAGTTTCCCAAAGCGATGAAACAAATAACATCCAGTGAGATGTAAGTGTAGTGCTCGGCCATCCGGGCTTCTGTACATAGAAGGGCGAAAAGCTTTGGTGAGAGATTTCCAATATGCAAATAAAACCCACTGTGAGTCACTGCTACAACTGTGAATCATACGAAGACTGGGAAGTAAGACTGAAACGCCAGGTTTTCAAAATAGACTGCGTCAGAACGAAGTGCTCCCTAGAAACCATGTAATACTGATTTCATTAAACAATGAACTGTATCTCTGCGCTGCTGTTAGCTGTAGATGCAAGTGTTTTACATCCATTGTCAAATTAATAGTGGCCACTTCCAAAATGACACTCTCTCGTTTCTCTGTCTTTCACTCACAGAGTGGCAGTCTGTCCCCAACGTCATTAAAACTTCTCTCTCCGTCTTCTGTCTCTGTAATCACTGGACAAAACACTTTTTCAGGCTGGATCGTTGCCACCAGCAACCGAGTCGCTCCATAAATCTACACCTCCGTGTACTCGGCATAAACTCGCAGAGAAAAGACGACGGTGAGAGACAGAGAGTGAGGACTGGAGGTGAGAGGAGGACGGAGAGGGGTAAGAACAATGAGACTTCAGGAGGAAATTGAGTTGATCAAGCATTTCTTCACCACAGTGGTATACTTCAAACGTGCACAGCTTGCAAGGCATGGGCTACACATGCACAGTGCGCCTCGACACCACAGAGGAGGGGGTGGGGGGGGGGGGGGAAATGACTCGGTTATGCATTCATTTAATTATGGCGTTGTTCAGTAAGGCAGTTCCAATAGCACCTTTACTTTAATATCCACAAACCTGAGTTGTATTGTATTTGGTGATTGGCTTTCTTCACACAAATGACTAATACTTGAGGCATTAGCTGTAAGAGGGACGACAGGAATGAAACTGAAATGCTTTAACTGAATTTGGCTTTCAGCGCTGACGCACAAAGGAAATACGACCGGGTGCACACGGCCGCGCTCGCAGCCGAGGCTGTAGTTGCCTGGCCCGAGCACAGAAGAGAAATCTAGCGGAGAAGAGACACCCAGAAAAATGGCTGGCTCACGTATGTAAAGTTTTACAAAGGACTGGCGTCCCAGTAAGAGAGTTCAATAGCAGAGAAAAAAGATAATTCTGATTTTCATATCAAGACCTCCATGGTCTGGTGGTTCCACTGAGAAGCTCATCCAGGTCTTATCTTGGGTCTATTTTCATTTTCCTCTCGCCCGCGGGACAGAACGTTGGTGCTGTCAGTGAGGACATTTGAAGAACATGGCCTCAGCAGGTTTCTTCTAAACTGAACACTGAACTTTGATTTCTCTGATTCCAACAGAGTGCTCTTTTACTAAACTCTTCATGCCGAGTCATTTAAAGGCAGAGTATTCGCTTAAGTAAATGCTTAGCTCCCAAATACTCTTACAATACACATTTTTGTGTATCTTATTGTGACTCTAGGTTATGTTTATGTACACGCACTGTGTTATTTTGCTTATTTGCATCTCACCAGACTTTGAAACTAGTGCTACTGCCAAATGACTCATTCTGAAACTGACTGCTGTTATTCCAAATGACTTCCTATTTCTTTCTGAGCTTTAAATGCGGCCATGTTGCTCCATGTCCTTCATAACATATTCAGGTCTGGCGTTTCACAGCGTCGTTTGTTCAATGACCCTGAGCAGACAGTGCAGTTATGGATGGTGTTTTTCGTCATTAGATGTTGGTAATTTAGGCCGGAGAAAAACTTCATTTAGTGTAAGTGTGGGCGAGTTCACACCCACACACACACACACATACACAGACACACACACACACACACACACTGACACACACGGACACACACACACACGTACATTAGCATATTTGTCAGAATAAAACAAGCTCTGAGTATTTTGTCTTTTGTACGGGATTTTGCGAAGAGTCAAGGGTGTTCAAGCAAATGGAGCCATTATATAGTTCTTCTGAGGGCATCATGCTCATTCATTTAAATAGACCTTAAAATCATCATCATCAAATCCACCTTAACGGCCTCTAATTAGCATATTAAGATAGAATGACCAAGTCTCTCCAGTGCCTGTGAATCTGAATGTGATTTGTTCTTTTTTCTACCTGCACTCAAGCTCTGAATGAGACAAAGATGTGAATGACGCTGTCTCATGTGATGTATTGCTACTATTACAGCAATTCCTCGTCATCATCATCACCATCATCATCATCATCGTCATCGTCATCGTCATCTGGTAAATCACTATCATGTTCCTTCAGATTGTGTGATTAAAAGTAGGACATTTCCCCCAGGGCGTTGGATGGATTTTTGTTTCAGTGAGGAGGCCAGATCGCACAATGGTTACGAAACTCTGCTCTAAATATACATCTAGGGTGTAACTTCCAGAAAATCATTCAGTGAGTTGTAAGAGACATTTTCTAAATTGCATCAGTGGCACATAACGTCTTCTGACGGTACAAAACCAAGGTTTCCTATTAGGAACATATTTGACATCAAAAACATAGACACTGGTACACTGAAACCCGGGTGGGTACAAGAGGACAAACATGGCAGGAAACAGTTGCAACCACTTCCTGTAAAGGAATGAAGAACTCTCTTCTTGCTTCACTACAGAAACCATTGAAGCATTTGCATTTGCATTTGCGGGTGGGTGTTGCTGTGTGATACATGGTCCAAATGGGAAATGAACCCACACCCACACCCACACACACACACACACACACACACACACACACACACACACACATCAGCCACTAAAAGTGGCTGTTTTAGGACATTTCAAATCCAGCTCGTCTCAGAGTACACTGCTGAGTTGAGGGAAATGGAGTCATAGTTCCCGAGGTGTTTGGAAGTGTTAGGTGGAATGGCCTCCTGTGACGTGCTGCTGGAACACCACCAAAGTCATTAGTCTGGGGACCAAGGATGTCTGCACCAATCATGTCAGTCCATCAGTGGGTGTGGAGAAATGCCACTACGTCACTCTGAACTTAAACAGTGACGTAGGACAGGCTCATAAATTGACAAAGCAATGTGGCTTAAAAAAAGAGAAGAGATGAGAAAAGAAGAGAAAAGAAGAAAAAAGACGACACCCGGTAAGAGGCTTAAGCTCCAGTGGTATATGCAGCTTCCCCATTAAACCACCCTCCTCTGCCGTTGTGGAAGAAGAACAAGCGGCACTGGGTTGTGGCCACAACCTGAAACCCTGCACAAATTGTCCTCATGAGAAATGTTCTGCTTGGACGTTTCTTTTTCAGCCACGGCCCTTCTGCGTTACATCGCTGGCAACAACAACAGTGGCTCAGTTCCACCAACCTTGCCTTTTCTTGTGCTCATTGGAAGAGGTCTGTGCCCTTGATGAAAGGAGCCATTAAGCGAAGCCTTGAGGGCTCTGGTGGAGGTCAGTCTGACAAGTTACAGTTCTCCTGTGACCTTGGTAGAGTCAGCTGTCACTGGCAAACACACGGGTGTGAAGCGAGGGCACGCAACGCACCCTCGCGCGAAGAATTAGGGAGGAGGAGCACCACTTCCTGCTGCAAACATGGGTTGTCAGCCAAACAAACCCTCACTTTCTACTGCTGAGAGAATAGTCGCTCGGATAAATGTTCAAAGACAGAAAAAGTCAAAACAAAAAAAGGACAGAGCCATGGGTTTTCTAGGAGAGGACTCTGGAGAGATGGTGAGAGCTTATCTCAGCATGGTTTCCTCACAGTAGGCACAGGGCCCACCCGGCTGCACTCTGTGCTCGGGATGTACAGCATGTAGAACTACGACAGAAGGAGGCCGTCAGCAGTTTGCTCTCTATCTCTGCACCGCAGCTCACCGCTCCACAGAGACGCCAGCCTCCCAATTCATCATTCTGACGCTTCGTGTTGACTCGCTAAATAAATAAGTTATGGTTCCTACCACCTATCAATAGCTGTCCCCTCTCCCTTTTTGTAAATGCATATCAATATGTTTCTGCTGACAATAAATGCAAAACAAGCGCAATGACTGCGTGGAGACAAAACCGAGGGGAGGGAAGATGAAACTGAATTGAATCAAGACGTAGAAAAATGGCCCTAAGGCAGCAGCAACAGCCTTTCTACATTTCACAGCGACGCTCTCAGTGAAGGATTTCTGTAATCGTCCCTTCCTTTGTTTTTTTCTGCATAAATGAATGAACTATAACTTGTACATGTGTGAAGGGTTAATTATTAAAATGTATCCTGTGTTGTGGTGGTTGTTACTAGAATAATGCACACAAACATGTTAACATTTTCTTTGTGAGCATATTTTCGTGTGGCTCACAGCACTCCTGCGCTTCACTGCAGCCTCCCAGTCTCCAACGGTAACAACACTTGTTATCTCAGGTTCAGTGGTAAAATGTGCTCACTTGCTCCTGCACCAACGTGGCCAGTGCTTGTACCGTGTGTGAGTTTTCATTGTACTGCTGCACCTTGTTATATTAAAAAATATATTTATAAAAAATATTTGAGTGAATCAAAACAGCTACAGCAAAGCAAACAGTGTTCTCATCAGCCTCAGTTGTACTGCGTGTTCACTGCTGATTAGAGAATGTAAAACATTCCAGACTTAATATCTGTTTAGCATCAGCATGTTAACATTATCGTGACATTATGTTTTTTTTCTTCGAGGACTAATCTAAGTGTGCTAAAGTACAGACTTGGTCGCTATAGCAGCTGTGGAGTTCTGTGTTTTTTGTTTTTTTCTACTTTTCAGATATAAAATAAAAGAATATATAGATTATGTAAAGAAATCCCAGCGAAATGCTGAATACCAAATTCATCAAAAAACTATTTTCAGTCATCATGAATAATCCAAACAAGTGAAAACTAGAAGCGAATATGAAAAAAAAAGGGAATGGAATAAAAACTACAGTATACGATAACCCTAGATGACACAGAATGACTATGTGCATTAATGTGCAACGTTAATCCTCTTAAATCTCAGAAGCATATTCAAACAAATATCTGCTGACATTGTTTCATATGCTGTTGTGATATCACGTCATATCTGGTGTGTGATATCAATGCAAGATCAGTGGCTGGAGTGAATGATCTTTTTGTCTTTCACTAACTATTACAGAAGGTTTGACATCTATAATCTGTTCCATTAGGGAAAAGAGAAAAGCATTCGTACAAATAGAAAAATGTGGCGACCTGCTCGGACAGCGTGGTACTGGAGGAACCACAACATCTGTTTATTGAAGATATGCTCGACTGCTTTTCCACTGTGCACAATCCAAGTTTAAAACACTCTGCTCACTTAACAGTACAACGAGAATGAATTCTGGAGCATAAAAAAGGGGGAAAGGGGCAAGATTTCAAAGCACGGTACATAAATATGAGTGATTTCACATGCACAAAGAGATCCAATGACGAGATTATTTTTGCGTAAAAAGGCTGGTACTGATAGGAGCAGGGTTGTTGGGGGGGAGGGCAAGGCAGAATAAACAGTTTTACAGTACAGTACTTGGTTTCCATCACATCACCAAAGGGAGAGAAGCAGACAGACGGTTGCTATGCTGAGAGAGAGAGAGAGAGAGAGAGAGAGAGAGAGAACTACATGGAAAAGATTTATTTATTGATTTGTTTCTGAACCTGCAGCAGAGGCTCAGACTTGAGGCCCCCTCGATCCCATTCTGCAGTGTACTCTCCTCCGGACAAGTCCCAATAATGAGAGTGGAAATGTGGTCGATCAGCCTCGGATCAGACGCCTCAGTGTCCAAAGACAACGACGAGAGGGAGCGTTATCACTAATACAGGAGAGAGGAGTATGGGGAAGATGGGAGCTGACAGTGGGAGCATCAGGTGGCCAGCCACAAGTTTACACATCTCTGTGCTATGGATTTTCTTAATTTTTTTAAGTTAAAATGTCTTTCATTTCGTTGTTTCCTTCCATCACACTATAGTATACATACTGTACAAGACCCACCGATCTGCCACTGTGTCCCCGAACAGGACTGAAGAGAACAGAGAGGTGGCGCAGGTTTCTTACACTGACATTCAATACTTAATAAACATGGGAGTGGGCTCACACACACACACACGCACACGCACACACACACATGCACACGCACACGAGCACACACACGCACACGCACACACGAGCACACGCACACACACACACACACGCACACACTAGTTAATGCTTTTCACAACACAATCGCATAATGTACAAAGGAACTTCATCATTATTAAAAAATCATACAGGAACCTTATTCAGCTATATTACAAATAAAACATGAGTTCTTCATAGATTCTCTCCACGCTGCTGAAAACACTGAGAGAAATAAAATATCCTAACAACCCATACATGTACATACAGTGGCGTTGGTGGCATGATAACATGGTCCTTCTACTGAGAGGGACAGGAAGATGGAAGTAGCCGTGTGTCCATGAAAGAAAGATTGAAGTGGCCCTGTGGAGGAGTGGTCCTTTCGAAAGGGAAAAAACTAAACAAAACAAAAACAAAAAGTGCCAAGGTAAAGTGAATTCAAGTAATGTGTGCTCTATACACAGGAGAGGGAGGGAGGGAGGGAGTGGGCACGAGTCCTTTGGCTCCGACATGGCCACTACTGGCTCTTCCTGTGTTCAGTCAGGCTCGTCGATGGATCTGCGGGTGTTTCTCCGCGGGCAGCTCTGGAGAGGACGTCCATCCACTTGGCCTGAACCTCTGCATCTTGGGCACTTAAGAGCAAAGTTTGATGGGTGTGACTGAGGCGGATTGCGTGTTTGACCTCCGCCTTTTCGGCCGCTGATGGCGGCGTCGCGCTCACCTCGAACCCAGGAAGAGGCACCGCCCGCGCCCCTTTAGAGTCCTACAAAAGTCAGCCAAATTAGTCAATTAGAAGAGATCTGGTATTTCGCATTTAAAATTGGTTTTGTGTTGAACAAGGAAGTAACAGCTTGTCTCTCCAATTGCATGAGAATATATTCCACCAGGCATGTACATTATAATAATCCCTCCTCTCTCCCCTTCCCCTCTTTCTTTCTGGATAATCAGGAAATGCTCATCCAACTCCGTTTAATCCTAATCTTTGGAATGGCAGCTTTCTGCAGTGGGATTGGGATATTAGTCTTGGATATGAAACCCCCAGAGGCTTTAACAGCCTGACTTCCCTTCTGTGCCATCCACTACGATATGAATGACAGCCTCTCATGGAAAGCTTTCCAAACATGATTGCTTTGGGGTATTTTTTTTTATTATTATTCTAAGCAATGAGGTAAACCGCTCCTTATTTACATCTTCTTGGAATGATGTAAGCAGACCCAAAATTTCAAGGAATTACAGTAAAACCAAAGAGTTGCTTTTATTTTTATCTGGTCAGCGCACACAAAAAACGCCAGTCACACATCGGGGCAGCGTCACGGACATTGGCTGTACCTGAGGTCAGACTCAGGACAACCAAATCCTCCTGGCCCAAATCTACAGAGCACAGACAGAGCACACACAACCCGGCACAGGCAGGATTGAATAGATCTGACACACACACACACACACACACACACACACACACACACACACACACACACACACACACACACACACACACACACACACACACACACACACACACACACACACACACACACACACACACACACACACACACACACACACACACACACACACACACACACACACACATTCAGTGATGTGCTCTGCTGCACAGATGTCCTGTCCTGAAGCAGACAGGATGTATAGAGAGACCAGACGTGTGCAGCAGATACAGAAGACATGACACGGACCTCTGCAATGTCCTCGATGTACACAATGCTTGACTTACATGAGCTACTGTGTGTGTTTAACCCTCACCTGTCCGCTGCTCTGCAAGTACAGCACCAGTGGCTCAGCCTTGGTGACGGCCACCCACATCTTGCTCCAGCTCTTCCCCTTGTCCTGCACTTGGAGGTGGCCACACAGCAAACAGTTCTCCCCGGTGAGAGATGTCTGTCTCTAAAAAAAGGTACAAGAATATGGAGGGTTGTGGGTTCAACTGCTGTTACATACAGTATATACATGCAAAACACAACTGTTCAACTGAGAAAGACAAAAAACACACATTTTGACAATTTTCTCACTTTTGAAACTCTGTTTAGAAAGGTACTGGTAAAATGACGTTATTACTGTTATTATAGTCCCACTATGGGGAAAGGTGTCGTGCTACAGCAGCAAACAGGATAAAATAATAAACATCTAAAAAGCAGGAGTAACATACACATTGTAAACTGAATATACACAGTGTAACAGGATTGCACATCAGATATTGGAATTGTCAGTGAGTGTTGCACATTCAATCAAGTGCAACATGAGAGAGATTATAGTGCAGAATGTGGTTTCACAGTGCTACAGCTGCAGGAGGGAACGACCTGCGACACCTCTCCCTCAGACACTTGGGCTGAATCAGTCCGTGTCTGAAGGAGATTTAAATTTGATGAGCAGATGACAGGGGAGCTCTTCTGCGGTTCATTGCGTAACGACGATGTAGGACACAGTCAGATTTGACACAGTCACATGGACAGGTGTTCAAGCTCCTACGGCCTGCGTGTCCATCTCTTATCTGGCTCACAGCTCCCCCTTGTGGCGACCAAACTCACTGTAGATCAGATTTTTAACCCTACTTGGGGATTCATTTGAACCCAAATCAGAACCATAAGACAATTTCAACATAACATATAGACAGCATCCTCCTGTCAGATTCTCAGTGAAAGGACACTGTAGAGTCTTAGACGGTACCACGGACATCTGAAGCTGCCAGACTGTTGAGTCAGCGGAGACGACGGCTCCTCGCTAAGCTGAGATCTCTTTATCATATTAGGGTTAGAGGGATTAGTTGATCTTTCAATGTGAATGTGTGCATAAAAATAAATGTGCATAAGGAGCATGTGTGCAATTTGTGTGTGTACAATGACTCCACTGTACTAAACTACTCTGCCATCAGAGGCGTCTGGCTGCTGAACCCTGGTGGACACAGAGAGATGGATGGGACTGGCACGTATGGAAGCAGAACAATAAACTATCACGCATGCAAAGTCTGTGTGTGTGTGTGTGTGTGTGTGTTTGTGTGTCTCACCTCAGGCGCAGCTTTCCTTTTCTGTTCACTGACGCCGAGAGTCTCCAGACTGAGGCTGGCTTCGAAACACTCCGGGCACACTCGGCTCGTTTTGTTGTCCAGGGTCTTTGAACACTTTGCACAGATGGCCTGCAGAAGGATGGAGAGGGGGGGAAAAAGAGAGACGCCGTTGAGAAGCCACCCAGTTGTTTACAGTTAATTGTCTGAAAGATATTTTTCCACTTGTTGTCTGTCTTCTCTCTTCATCCCTTCATCTCTACATCCCCACCAACCACTGCCCGAATGCCCCTGGTTCCGTCTGTTGCTCACCGCTCCGCAGGACTTGCAGTGATGTTTGCGCTTGGTGAAATTGAAGCTCTCGTTGCAGCCTTTACATGTTTGCTTCTCTTTCTCCTTTTTCCTGGAACTCTTCTGGAAAAACCAAAAAAAAAACAACAGCACAAGGAGTCATGTGTTGAGGTCGTCAGCCTGTTCATTGTTAGCACAGCTGAACCGAAAGGAATGTCTGACGGCTCCGTCTTGCTGCCTATCTTACATGTCTTTTCTATTAAGAGAAAGCACAGGCAGACGGCCACCCACCCACACACACAGACACACTATCCTTCTCTGGACGACAGTGGGGATCTGATCGGAGATGTCAGATTGTTACTACTGATGCATTGTAGGATAAAGATTCAAATTCATCTCCTTTTTACACACATAACATGTTTTTTTTTCCCAGCACGCTGGTCTATGAGAACTAAACTCTTTGTTTTTTTGATGAGAGAAACAGATGGATCCTTTGGTACATTGATCTCAGGCTGAGTGGTTGGACAATGGCAAAGCACAACCACCAAACATACTAACAGCTCGACCAGAAATGTATCACATATCTATAGTTAATAAAGGCTCGGTTCCATCAGGTGACCCCGTAAACCCTGACCAAGTGAATGCAGTCGTTTTTTAACGTTGTGAGTAATAACTGTGCTTCTATCTCCACTGACAAACCAAAACACCAAAGCAAACCACCACGATGAGGTCAGCTCAGAAAACCTTTGGGTTATCAAGAGTGAAGCAGAAAATGAAGGAATAATGTAACTGAGCTGTTAGTACACACTTTTTCAAATAAAAGAGTGTGTACTCACAAGTCTATTTATCTTATCGTATAACAATGCAAATAGAAATATGAATTCACAGAGTTTCCCTTCATTAAATAAATCATAACATAATGAGCCTTGAGGGAAAAATAAGGATTTCCAACCAGACAAATTAAGACTCTTGCCCCAGGGCCTCAGACAGGTAGGGGTCTTTAGGTCTGTGGCAATTCAGTGTGGTGAAACTGTGTGCACCATAAAGGGGGAACTATAAACTGAAGTGGCCTTAATGTCACTGTTAAAATGTGGTTTTAAGAAGTTGGCCATATCAGATTGCATTATGTTAACATGGTGCATATTCCTAAATTCATTTATGCTTATTCATGATTCCATCAAATTTTTAACAGCATCTATAAGGGCCTCATTTTGCCCCGAGGCCCCCTGGGAACTCAGCCAACCTCCGATACGAGATACTTAAAGAAATGATATGATAGACACACTCGACTACCAGCAGCGTGCCAGGCGACAATAACTGTTATTTCTGTATAATAATCTCTTACCCTCTCATGCTGTCGCTCATTGTCCGAGTCCATGCCTGGGCTGCACCAGGGACCCTGAGGAGCAGCACCAACAGAGATTAGAGTTACCAGATGTGTGTGGAACAAACGCATCTTCCTCCTGCAGTCAGATATCTTCACCACTAGGTGTCAGTCTTGACCTTCTTAATCTCGTCGTCTGGCTTGTGTCAAGTTACTTGGCCAGGGTCCAGCTCCGGTCGGTGCAAAGTGGGTCAAATTAGATCCATAAGAGTTTTGTTGTATATACTTTGACTTGGGCTTTCCCTATTAGGTCATGAGAGGGATCTGGGAGAAGAGACTCCCAGACGCTACGTGTGCGACTGTCGGGATTAAGAAAACGGAAAAAAAGAAGCTTCTTAATGTGTCTTTTGTGTGTATGATACTGTACGAGCACATCCATAGATGGAGAGGTTGTTCAAGCAGACAAAGGACAGACTATGACAAACTCAATTTGTGAACCACTGTGATTCATGGCATAGGACGACCCACTGATTGACTGGTCGATGAACTGACTGGTGGTAGGAGAGGGTGACTGACCGGTGACTCGGGGGGATGGTCGTCCTCTCGAGAGAAGGAGCTGTTGAAAGCTTTGTTGAATGTTTCGCTGTTCTGTTTGTGCCTTTCAATGGTGGCCAGGATCACCTAATAGTCGGAGGAGAGAGGGGAAACAAAGAGAAGAGATGGATTATTGATCAGATTCATCTTGCTTTTGAATGCATTTATTTATTCTTTGTGTGCTTGTCATGAAATCATAGAGAGTAAACATTCTAAATGGCAGAAGTACAGCTGTCAGTGCACAGTCTGGTCTGAACACGCACAAAACATGACAACAGCATTGAGGTCACAGCTCCCAAGGCATCGAGGCCCTACTGCTACAACCTCAACGCCAGAGTCCAGAGACCTGCGCGACTAGAAGTGCATAAAAAACATTTCATTCTCTCTCTTTTTTATTAATCCTCTGAGTTTACGTTCTACTGTCCGCCGGCTCGTCTGTAAGCTCCCTTTATTCATTTCTGCCCCTCTCTCATTCTTACATACAGACACACAGAAAAGCTCCCGAGCCCTTCGCAATACCCCCACCCACTTTTCCAGCTCGCGAAAAAATGTTTTAATCAGCTTTACTCTGCTGTATTGGGCTAAATGCACAATAATGAGGGGCTTTATTAGAGAATATAATTCCCCAACACACTAAATGAGTGTGGGGACAATTTTTTTGGCTAATTCCATTCTCTAATAAACCAGAACTACCAAGGGCTTAGGCCCAAAATGCTGCATGTCTGCATGAGAGACAGACTGCGTGTGGGCGCACTGTACGCCAGCATGTGTGTGTGTGTGTGTGTGTGTGTGTGTGTGAGTGTGTGTGTGAGAGTGAGATCCTTGCCTGAATCCAGTCTTCCTTCTCTTCAGCTGTCCTGTGTAGCAAATAAAATGAGATGAGATTATTTTGTAAATTGAGTTTCATTGACCTCATAAATTATTTCAATATTCTGTGGTTCATTAACACATTTTATTTCATTCATATGATCGTTTCCATGGGAACGAGCGACTCAAATGTCTTTACCTGGCCTGCAGCTCCAGTGATCGCTGCTTGCCGATGATGGCGAAGGTGTGAGGAAGGTTCTGCTTCACGTTCTCCTGCACCTGAGGACAAGAGGCAGATGGAAATTAATTTTCACACAAAATTAATAAATGAAAAATAAAAGGGGGACATCAAACAGGATGAGAAGCAGGACCGCACCTCCATGCCAGCGATGTCAATCCTCTCTCTGACGCTGAACTTCTGTCCCATCAGTCTGAGTTTGGGCACGCAGTATAGCACCATGTTGTTGAACTAGATCACAGAGACGGATGCAGATGATGAACAGTGCACATAACAGTGAGGTACGATGCACACGCACACCTCTGGCAGTTATTTCTCTCATTAAACCTTCAGTCCTCTCACCAAGTAGAGGTATCTATCTTGTGCTGTTCCGTTTTTGGCCGACATCTTCTTGATGTGTCCCTCTTTGATGAGCTCGTTGGCTGGGTTAACGATGTCCTCCTCTCCGCCGAGCCGCTCGTAAACCTCCAGCAGCTTGTTCATCTTCTCCTGAAAACATCAGGCAACAGGATGAGGAGGTGAGCAAAAGCACAGAAGACACTAGAGAGTGAGGAGAGCGGATGGAGCGTTAAGCCAAACGCCACCAGGTGGAGTTATTTTATGATGGGCTCAGGCCCACTTTCACTCCTGGGTTTTCCAGTATAAGCCTGTAAGCAGGTATTATGTGTCTTTATTGATTCATAAACACTGTATGCCCAGGTCGTTTTAAAGGATGTGAGAAATAAAATCATGTCCAGACGGAGGACAGAGAGGATGAGTGTTGAAGAAAGTCAGTCAGGCTTCTGCAAGCTGTGAAACCCGAGGCAGGAAACGGCAACTTCCTGTCTGTACCAATTCAACGAGTTCACTCCGTCAGACGAACTCTTGCAATGTTGCTGACTGACAGTACAGCATCAGCACATTTTCGATTGGGTAACAGATAGCTAGGGTTTTATGACGCTCAACGAGACGGTGAGAGAGTTGGAGAAAGAGTTTAGAAAAGGAAAGAATAGTGAAGAGTGGTGTTGAGCAACGTCTTACCATTTTCCTGATTGCAGCATTGGAGTGGTTAGCTGCAGTAGAGATGAGCTCCACTGCCTCTGTAACACGAGAGGGAAACGGAGAAGAGACGATGTTTGAGTAAAACAAACCTTCAGATGATCAGAATCTCAATTTATACACTCAACCAATCACTCACTCGACCGCACATTTAATGTGTTTCTTGCTACTGGCCAGCAGAGAACACCTGAATCAGCCACTTTAATCGTGGCCTACATGAACACAAGTGACACTCAGTCTGGAGAAATGAGGCCAAGCCAACTGCGATAAACTGATTTTCAACTGGAGCGGTGGAGAAAACCCCCTTTTTTCCTGGACTCCAAATAACCCAAATTTAATTTGTGGCCTTAGAGAGTCACGCATGGATATGAAGTGTGTAATCTGTGGCAGGCCGTGGATGAAACTACACACAGAGCACAGAGATCTATTTAAAGCGCTTCACTGAAATGCACCGGTCTAAAAGACGACAAGAACGAACCTGCCTTCATCTCCATGAGAGATTCAATCAACCAGGACATAACTGAAGAACAAGCACCTGTTTACAAATAATCTCATAATTTCGTGTTGGTTTAATGTAAATAAAAGTGGTCAGTTGAGGCGAATCCTGTGATGGAGGAGCACGTTGACCCCGACCGACCCACCATGTTACATTACAAAGCCTCCTCACAACTGTTTGCCTCACTTAACATCTTCTCTGCACGTGCTCTTTTCAAAATAGTCTGGCAGGAAGTAATCGGGCAGAAATCAAAGAAATCCACAAAAGCATGGAGAATAGTTTTAAGGAAAGTCTGTTTCTGGAATCTAATCTAATCTCCATCTAATCTGTACATTTCTCGCCACAAATAAAACAAAACAATACTCAACCAGTGACTCCCGGACATGGTTTGAGTCGTGTAACAATAAAAGCGGAGCAGCGGAGTCGGAGGGCTGTTGTTGCTGTTCACATACAACGCTGTGAATATGTGGCTCATTCTCACAGCTGGAGAGGTTTGGCACAGTTCGTGGGGGGGAAGAGTCACAACTCAGATAATCCCATTTCAAAGCTTTCCAGTTACCACGGCAGCCTCCTCCTCCTCCTCCTCCTCCTCCTGCCCTTGTACAGTCATGGAGTCGTATAACACACATGTTCATTATCAACTCAAGTGGACATGTCTTTGCTTCGTCACTGCTTTTTGGAATGCGGCTCTGCATCGGCTCTCCTTCTTTCAGGCCTTTTCTTCTGTCGACCCTTTTGTGTTCGTGCCACCTCTGATTCACGTGCAGGTTTCAGCTGAATGGCAGCACTTACATTAGCTATAGAAACGTAGTCGAAACCAAGTTCATATACGACTTGATCTTCACCTTAATGAGTCGTCTTGACATGTGTTATTCCTCTATCTACGTAGTCTTATGTTTTTACATTTTGCATCAACATCTGCATGGAACACTACTGTTTTAAAGATTGAAACGATGAAATATAAAAACACTGTTACACATCTGAGGCTGGAGAAATAAATCAATTACAGTCGGTATGATTTCAGTCAAAATATTGTGAGAGCATCAAACAATGGTCTCTGTATTGAGCAGTGTACTGCACCACAAGCGGATTGTGTGCTTACACCTCTCATTGTTTCTGACAGACACACACCAGTGATACCATGATGCCACATGACACAAAACAATTCCAAGGGACATTTCTCTGGCGAAGATGAAGGTTGCCAGGAAGAGTACAATGTGACTGATTCTGCAGGCTGCGTTTGATCCGTCGAGCCAGAGCAGGGTGTGTTTGTGTGTGTTACAGTGAAAACGGAAGGTCAAGTATCTCACTCTCTGCGTCTTTTCGGTCGAGAGCGTCGTCGGGCAGCTTTTTCAGGTAGTCTTTGAGCAACAGCTCGTAGCGAGGAATCCTCTGGACCGGTTCCAGCATGTGGTGCTGCAGCGTCAGGTTCCCACAAACATCCTGTTTCTGTTGTGCCAAGCACAGAAACAAAAGACTTGAGCTGATTAATCGCAAAAATACAGTTCTAAGAAGAAGAGAAAAAAACAGTGAATCAAAAATCATTGGATACATGTGAGCAGACTTTTCCCCCAGAGCAAGAAGCTGAGCATGAGAAAGAACAGCAAGCATCAAAGGTCATTTTCAAAACTAGACAGAAAACAGAGAAGGGAAGGCAAAAGGAGTCAACACACACACACACACACACACACACACACACCTACCTGTATATTCTGGACAACACTCTTGAACTGCGAAGACCGCTGCGTCCAGGTGTTCACCAGGTCCATTGCTCGATCAAAGTTCTTCACATATTCCCCGTACATCTTCATGAACGGAGCCAGTTTCTGGAGGATGTCTCCAATACGAGGGTTGGAGTCCCTACAGCAAGACACAAACAAACAAACACAACGACAAGAGTGTCACTATTTCCATTTAGTTCATTTTTACACTCAATGACGAGCCTTCCTTGATATCTTCAAGAACCTTTCCCTTTTAATTAAGTTACTTGTTCATATAAGCTTTATAGATGCAAACACTGTGAGTGTGAAGCTTAGGAGAAAACCCCCAAAGCATGCTGGGAGATTGGCTCTCCTCACAGTCTCCTACTTTAGACAGTGAGGTTGGTAAATGAAAAGTTTCCTTCAGGTGTTTTCAATAACATCTTTTCACAAACTAAGATTAACATTTTAAATCCAACAAAGGAGGTATCACAGTGGTAAGAAACAAATGCAGGCTCATAAAGGATGAGACTGATCTCAAAAAACATATATGCATCCATATAATTCACTTTCTTCCCTTGGTGCACTTTTTGAGATGTTTTTTTTTCTTCGATCCGACCCAGTAAATTTGAATGAGTTCCTGAAAATGGCAGGTGATTTCCCTCCACTCAGCCCTCGAGAGGAGTCATTATCTACCAAGGGTGGCTGACGTTGGCACAACAACACACACTGCAGGTAAATCCCCTGCTTACCGTGAAAAAGACGCAGAAAATGCCCCAATCTGTGACTCTTGACACACAACCAAGCCACCTGACGGCACTGAGAACCTGACAATAATGGCCTCCCCCCCCGCTGCCGCCCAGCTGTCTGAGCCTTCCAGCCAACACCGACAGGCCTAGCTGACCATTACTGAGCCAAAAACCATCTGTAGAACGGCGTCGCACTAGAGCCTCGGGCAAGGCCGGGCGCTCCTTCCTTACCACTCTCCAGTAATACGTGTCTTGAGCTCAGGCAGCAGGAACTTGTCATGGAAGCAGTAGATGGAGGAGATGTTGGAGAAGATCCCTGTAATGACGTCCTGAGGGATTCCAGCCTCTGTGAGCTTAGTGCAAAATACCTGCAGAGGGAAAAACGACAACATATTTTGTATACAAAAAAACGGGTGCAACTATTTCTAAACATCCTGGGTCTGGCTCCCATTCGTGGAGCAGGCAGGTAAACAGAGACGGAGACATTTCCATGTTGTTCTTTGTCCACACAAACATTTATTTTCTCCAGCTTTGGATTCTTAAGTTCAACCAGCAGCCTGATAGGAGTCAACCAAACCCTTAGCTCTCATATGTTATTGTGGGACACACCCGTAAACTACATCAACTATGAAATATAAACTTGATGCATTACTTTGAGTTTATTTTGGAATGTAAAGCAGCTGTTGGGGCGTCCAATGAAAGATGCTGCTCATTGCAATATAAGAAATGTAGGGTCCAGTGTTTGCAGAGCTCGAACCATATCAGGAAATCTCCCCCCCACCACTTCCATCACCTTATGCCGCCCTCCCCATTCACAACAACGGATGGGCACTACTGTTTCCATGGTAATCAGTTTTGTGTGAAAGTGGTGTGTCAAAAACAGGAAGTTAACCGAGATGGTTCTCTGCCCTTGGCAGCAGATAAACCATAGTGCTGCATCTCCACCACATGAGCTGAACAAAGGGGAAGAAGACTCATGAGAACGGACAACAAATTTGAATATGTCAACTTGCACAATGGGAAATTCTGATGGACATTATTTTGAAAATGACAAACAAAAATAATCCTGTGAAAGCCTCGAGTTAAATTATGGCCAAGAGCTAATCTGCTCCAAACACCTCAATTCTGCACAAACTGGTGACTACAACAATCAGCTACTGTCTTGAATGGTAGTCACAACAATTTGATCTCACATCCTTTTGTTAGTAGAGATTAATACGAAAAACAATAATAAATAAGCTCTTAAAATGTTACAGCATAGGAATTAATGTTACTATGATGTTTATGCATTGTTAATAGTATTATTTTTACTGTATGGTGCAGGTTTTTCAAATTTTTTTTTTTTTATACTATTTTAAGTGTTTCAAAATAGCTGACATCCTCTAGATGGCGAGAGCCGGGCAGCATCATCGACACCAACAAGCTTTCTAATTGTAAACTCAGCTCGGAGTCAGGAAACGCACATTTACACACAAAGAGTTACAGAGCAGAGCGCGGCCATGACACGGCAACACACACTCACAGCGATATACATGTACTTTATGTTCCCCTTTAACGACCCACACAGTCAGCGCGCACGCTCTGCACGTCTATGAATAACACACACAATCTCACATGATGGTGTTTACAGTGCTCTGAGTAATCCCGTCAACAGAGGAAGGGCTGTTGTCCGCTGGATCACAGTGCCAGCTTTAATTCAGCGCAGCCCTGATCTCAATCACTAAGACCGCTGGCTGGGAGATTGAAATTTGGACCAGGGGCACCCAAACACACCATCACACACACACACACACACACACACACACACACATACACAGACACACAAAGCCGCTGACGGAGAGGGAGGACACACACGGAGGCCCGTTGTTACCTGGTCGAGGAGGTTGAGCCGTTTGACGTAGGCCTCTTCAGTGTGGAGGAGCTCTCTGGCGATGTTCAGGAGCCTCTGAGCCTCTGAGCACTGAGGGAAACAGACAAACACCAGGGTTTGATTGATTGAGTTTTCACAATCCACAGAGTTGAGGCTGACAGCATCTCAGGTTTTAAAAAATTAGAGCAGGAGTAAAAACTATTTTCCCTCCTTAACGTTTGCACTACTTGTAGCACGGCCTTTTGAAAATGAAATCATTGGGTTTGTTTACCCAAGATTTAAAAACTGAGGGAACATAAAAACAAAATGTGTGTAACGTAAAAAGTAATCGCTGGCTTCTTCCGTCTGGTCTTTGTATCAAAGGTCATTTTCAAAACTAGACAGAAAACAGAGAAGGGAAGGCAAAAGGAGTCAACACACACACACACACACACACACACACACACACACACACACACACACACACACACACACACACACACACACACACACACACACACACACACACACACACACACACACACACACACACACACACACACACACACACACACACACACACACACAAACACACACACACACACATATTTTTTCTTCAGCCGTTTGTTCTTTAAGTTGTTTTCCATGTGACGCTGTTGTCCCAACGTCCATGTGTTGGTCCTTCACCAGAGCGGAGCGTCCATGTGTCAGCAGAATGTTATGACATGTGCTTCACTATTAACTCAGTGCTTGGATTTCAAGAGGGTCCGGCTGCAGACCGCCGCAGCTGTGGAGCTCCACTAGTTCCTACTTAATACATTAATCGTCCTAAAGCTCACAAACATGTACTTTCCTTTTTTTAAATTTTGGTCACTCTTGTTATTAGGAAATAAACCTGAAACAGGTGTAAAATTGAACATTTATTATGGAATTTCAGCTGCTCTAGTGAAAACTAGATATATAGATTTATATTAATCCATGTCCATGTTCATATTAATGAAGGAACCGGTCATAAAGTGCAGTGGTGTGTTTTTCTACAGGTTTTTTTTTTAGAACAATAGAGCCCCACATAGTCTTCACAGTCAATAGTTGATAGGAGGATTGACTTCTTATTAGTTTTGGTCCTTTTTTATTGACCAAACACAAAATTTGTTGACCAAAGACATCTAAAGTATCAGCCGCAGTCGAACAGTGTGAAGTGACATTTACAGAGCTCTATTTTAATCACCGCAGTTAAGTTCAGCAGCAGTAAACTATGAAACTGATGTGATGTGTTATTTAGGTGATGATGGTGAAACTGGAGAGCTGTCACGCACTCTCATTATGAAGTGTTGCTCGTGTGATTGGACACAAAAGTTGCGTTGCCGATAAAGTTCTTCTCAGTGACACAGAACATGATCAGGGTCACCAAACATTCAGCCTATTGCGGCAATGTGAGTTTTCACAACAGCTGCCTCACACGAAAACACACACTCAGAGTATCAAAATCTCACATTAGCAGCCATTACTAGGTTACCAAAAGTATATTTAGAATTGTTTGAAAAGTGGATGATAAACTAAGTGAGGACATTTTTTTTTTCTTCAGTGTCTTATCTTCTTGCTACGCACATCATTGAAAACCCACATCCTCTGTGACAAGGTTTTCATTATAGAGCCATGAACGTGTCTGCTGTAGTGTCAGAGGCCCACCCGCACACGCGCACACACACACACACACACACACACACACACACACACACACACACACACACACACACACACACACACACACACACACACACACACACACACACACACACACACACACACACACACACACACACACACACACACACACACACACACACTTCCTCTGCGCAGCAGTGCTGGGATCAGGAAGCACTGGAGAGCGGAGATACCTTCTTTCCCCAAAAGACTGGGGGTGTGGACAGTCAGAGGCTGTGTATTCATGTGACGTTCAGGTTGTTCAACATGGTGACAGCGCTGTCTAAGACTACATCAGTGCAGGTTTACTAAAACTCCGCCCTGAGTTTATTCTGTCTACCATTTTCTGTTTGTCTGAGCTCCGTTTCATATTCCTGTCATCGCCTCCACAATCTCTTTTTTCCTTTGGTATGCTGTTATATTTTAAGACTTTCATATGAGAATAATGTTGGTCTCCAATAACGGAAGCCCCGATGGCAAACTGTAAATAGGCCACCGCCAGGAAGAGCATGTGCACAGTTTGAGGTATCAATGTTGTTTTCAATCAATAGTCAGACTGAAGGACGAGAGCAAAACTGAAACGTAAGCTCATCTGCAGGGAGATTTCGGTCTCTGGGCCCTTTCCTCTCTCAGCCCGCACAAGCTCCTGTTACAGCTTTTGGGCAGGTATTCATGCTTTTATGTAACGGCAGAGCTGCTTTTAGATACGAGTCAGTCACTTGTGACCTGCACACGGAGGCTGTAGCAGAGTCTAACGTTTCATGCAGAAGTATTCTTTGATATTGTTCACCCAGGCCGAGATAATAATAGATACAAGCTACTCTTTTCCGCTGCATGAAAGGCAGTCTGACTGTCTGACATGAGGCTTTTATACAGCTCAGTTTAAGCATGCTGTGAAAATTCCTGAAAATTACGACGCAGCACGATATATGTATTTAAAAGTGAAAGTGTGGGCGTAGAGAGAACTAGGAGACAATAATGACCACCTTGGACACAGGGGGGGGTTATTCAGACTTTGAATTATGGTCGTCCAGGTTTGTGGTTGTGACTTAATGAGGCCAAATGTGTGAAGTACTCACTTTGTGCGCCTCTGAGGTTGTATCTGCTAGATACCCAGTCTGTGTATCTGTCAGAGGGTGCATCTCCCCACTGCTTCCCTCGTCCAAGTCACTATCCTCATCCTGCGTTGAGTCTCGCTTGTTGCCCAGGGTAACGCAGCAGGACACACTTTCCGTTTCAGTGACGCTGTCGTAATGATCCTCCTCGTCAATGGCGTCCTCGTTGGGGAACGCCTCCCCGTCTGCCGTGCACGACGGGCTGTCGATGCCACTGTCCCGGTTGGGAATCTTCCCGTTCTGCTCCGAAGAGTCCGGATTGTCCAGGAGCTCGTGGGAGGAGCCTTCCTCCCGCTCCACGTCGCCAAGGCAACCGATGCCGTGTGTGATGTCTTCCTCCACGCAGTCGTCCAGCGCGACATCGTCGGAGCCGTCGATGTGCATGGAAGCCAGACAGGAAAGTTCAGACACCTCGTGAGTCCGCTCGGAGTTGCAAAGTGCAGGTTTGTCCACAGTGGAGGAGGAATCTCCCGCGACCTTCACTGTTGAGTCCTGGCCGCAGGAGGAAGTGGTGTCGGTCACAGTGTCCATTCTTAGACACAGGTGAAGTTGGGTCCGTGGGAGCACCCCCAGGATGGGAACCCTAGGAAAAGAGAAAGACAAAGTCACACCAGCATAAAACAAAGAATCAGTATACTTTACTTCCCACTGGAAAAATACTGAGAAGATGAGAATTATTTAAGGTTTTATTAGGTTTTATCCTCAAGCAACAAAATTGTCTTTTCTACCTTCACACATACCAAAACCATTAAATAGCAAACAATGTTTCTGACAAACTAAGCGAACTTCTCCAGGATTTCTGATAAATTGTCCTCCTCACGGTGACTTACTTTGAATTCTCGAACCTCTCGATGAGCAGCCCCACCTTCTGGGCCTCTCTCTGTGGCTGCGCTCCCGGGCCAGGAGGCGCTAGGGTCGGCTTTGGTTTAGGTGGAGGAGGGGGTGCCGGCAAAGGCCTGGAGGGCGCTGGGGGGATCCTCTTCGGTTTCTTGTCTTGCCCAAGGGCGAGCAGGTGCGCGGGTTTAGGGGGAACTACAGATGCAGAAGTCCAGACAAGGCAAGAAGAGCAGGGCAAGAGAGACACACGAGAACAATCAGGTAATACATATAAATCCGAGTGAGAAAACCTCCATGGCTGAGTCGATGGTTAGAGTCCGTTTGTTTTTTCGTAAATGCTCAAGAAAAAAATGCTCCAAAGAGAAAAATATACAGCCCAAGAGAGAAACAAACGGTAGCGGTGCAGCGAGAGGCCAACTCTGAGCTTCAGCTTTCTGCCCACTTCCTTATTTCAGAACAGGATGCAGAGACCTGTACGCAAGACCACCGCGGTTTCAGTTAGTTTAAAAGAAGACACAGACAGAGAAATGACCGAGCTGAGTTACAAAATGCATGCAATGTGGACTCTACAGGCAATGTCATTGTTTAGTCTGTGCATTTGCATTTCTGGAAAACGTTTGCGTCTAAAAACCAGGAAATGATAGGTTACACTTCCTCCTTCTCTGTGGCCGACACTGTTAAATGACACAAAACAGGTATGATAGACTTTCCAACACAAACCAGGTGGTTGATAATAAGTCAGACTTTTGACCTCTGATTAAACGGAGAAATACTGTACAGAAATTCTCAAAGCTCATCTGAAATTACCAAAGGCTATGGATGTCTTTGAATAATTCATTTCATCTGATCAGCAACTGCAAAGAACAACAACAAGTGTATTTAACAGTTATATATAAATAAGAAGGATTATTTTTACTTTGAGAGTCATCCGAATAAATAATTATCAGTAACAATAACATTTTTTGTTAATCGACTAGCTGTTTAATCAATTCATTTTGTAGCATGAATACAGTGATATATATATATATATATATATAGATATAGTGTTTGTAGTGAAAATAATTGTCCTGGGATTTTTCGCAAACAAAGTTAACAAATCAACAGGGAGCAAAGGGATGTGCAAACATGCTTTAACTTTTTCTGTCGATATCATTTTTTCCATCAACCTTTTAAGGGACTCAGGAACTTTTATTACAGTATCTGCATTTTGACTAATGTACAATTTTTGTGCTGGCCCCCCAAAATGTCCTGCTCCCGAGTTATTACTTCCCTGCCAGTGTTCTGAGGGCGGCTCTCTCAGGATAAGAACACATTTGGAGAGGAAGTTCATCCTGTCAGGTGTGAAGTACTGTATGCATTAAAATGCATCGTCAGTATTAGAGCTAAGAAATACGGCAGCGCATTCTCTCCAGAGCAAACGCTTCCACACAGAATCACAGACTAGTTTGATTAGCATAAAAGTCTTGAGAGTCTTTGCCACGACACATGGAAGCTGCTCCTGAGGACTGTGCCGGCCCAACACAAAATGCTGATAATTTGGACCATTCTCACCACTGTGAATTGTTGTGAGCCCCTTGGATTTTGTTCAATACGGTGGCATGTTTCTCAGTAATTCCCTAACCATCGCAGAGGTTTATTATATCCAACATTCTTCAAACGGTGCCCAGACTCAAAAACCCTCGGGAGCCGCTGCCCTGCTTTCCACCAGCTGCTCTTGCGGAGGTGACCTACTGAGCGGTGAGTGACAGAGAGTGAGAGCAGCCAGCTGACACGTACCGTGTTCCGGAAGAGTGTCTGCCAGCGCAGAATAAATGACGGCTCAACGGCAGGGGTCTGATCGCGTTGCACCTTTCAATTACACTGACGGCACCAACGTCAAAACTGGCCTTGAAGGGGCCAACGCTGAGTCACAGTATTTTTACCTTGAGGTTTCTGTGCGGTCGGCGGCCGGGGTGAGGCGGAGGCAGGGGGCCGGGGCTTGATGGCAGGCCTGTCGTGACATGGTCTGGGGGTCGGACCTTTCGTAACCAGCTGTGGCGAACACAGGAAGTCCCCTGAGCCACACTGGTACTGCAGAGAGGAGGCAGGGAGGTCTGCAGAGGAGAGACGGGAAGGGAGACAATATCAGGTATTGATCAAAAATACTGCGATTCATTTAAACACACATGCACGACCCAGTGAAATCCTATCGCACCAATGTGCCGCCCGTGATAGAACTGTAGGTGGGTGACCTTGAGCCCAGGACGTCGCCCTCGGACAGAGAGCGGGGGGACGAGAGAGGGGAAGAGAACCTCCGCAGCATCGATCCTGACACCGGGCCTGAGGCAGCAGACAGAGGGCTGCGTATCGGTTCCCCTCACGCTCTCTGAGGCCTGCATCGGACTGAATCGAATCTTCTCTGGACGCTGTCTGTGAATAGCTTGTTTGTGTGAGAGAGAACTGTGTGTGTCCCTCGTTGGAACGTCTGATTCTGGTTTGATCCCTCTGCACAGATACGGGGCTGATTTTGTTTCAGTCGTTTTTGATTTATTTACAAATCAAAAATGAGCCTAGCAGGTTGTTTTTGGACCAAAACCAACCTGCTGGGCTCCTTTGTTTCTTACTAATGATGTGGGGGAAATAACAACACACGAAAACCATAACAAATATATAGCTTCATTATATTAAAGCAGGCTCAATATATTCCAAAAAAGGCTGGGCACTTATTTTAAAGAAACGTGACTTAAACTGGAGGATCAGTCGTTCTTAGTAGTCATCATCAGCTGCTGATTTAGTGAGATAGCAAGCGTTTATGCCAGCAGGAGGTTTTATTTATACTATGACCATGTTCATGGTAACGATGGAACAGTGTCATAACGTGTTTTTAACAGTTCCTGCACAACACTGGAGGTTTCTGTAACAGAGGATTTGATGGTTTAGTGGCCTTTTTTGGGGCTTTTGCTGACAATAGGAAAAATATTAGATTTCTAAACATCCTTTATGTTTAGAAATCTAATTTGGTGTTTCAAGCTGTGCTCCTTGCAGCGGAAGGAGAGCATTCTGGTGCATTCTGTAATGAGTCGTGTTCCACCATGTGGCACGCTGCAGGCTTTCCCACCATCGCTGCACCACGAAGGAACAAGAGCGGGCAGGGGGGGGAACAGATGACACAAATCCTACAGTAGGTAGGTTTTATATTCACTCGGACTGTCCTTGAGTTTGGTCCCTAGCAACAGAAGTATTTTTGCTTTGGGCTTTTGCTAAATACCGTCTCTGAATCAGAGATGACTCGTGGGCTGAGACGGAGGAAAACCTTGACCTGCGATCGAGTGAACAAGCAGGTCCCCTCAGCCAGACGACTGCCTGGTGAAGGACTCTGTGACCCATGACTGACTGCGGTCGTTCCTGGGAAAAACAAACAGCAGCGGAAGACGGACACATGGGGGCCGGTACCTATGGAAACGCAGCGTAGCCGTGGTTACCTGAGAGCCAGAACCTGGCCCTCATAGCAAACTTCCAAACTCCAAACAGGAACTTGACGACACAGCAGAGAGTGAAAGCGCTGACACCCACAGTTTTTTTATAATGACAATCTCTCAACCAAAATATAAAATATCACAACACCAACATTCAACAGTAACCAAGGAAAACACGGTGAAAAGATGAACGAGTAAATACCTTCAATCGTGTCACAGTCAAGCTGCCAATAAAAGCTGCTAGCGGAGCCTGGGATTATTCCGGGTAGAAAATATATTTTGAGAGGGAAGCTGGTTAATGAACGTTACCTCGCCTCCAACTGCTCAGGTTCACATATCCAAAGTCCACAGAACACGTACGCGGAAACAATCTCCCACACAAGCCGGCCAGTATCAAAACCAATCCTGCCCTCCCAGTTTACCAAAGTGCAAAACTGAAACTAACTTTTGTGGCAAACAAACACACACACACACACACACACACACACACACACACCCTACAGACTCCATCAAAGCTCAGTCGTGCTCTACACACACACGCATTGAACTCCTTTCCTGGGTGTGTGTGTGTGTGTGTGTGCAGGAGCTGCACCTGTCTCTGTTCACCTGCCAAACCTGATCGAAGCACCTCCTCCCGGGGGCCAAAGTGACATCACCGTGCGTCACCCTGGAGGCCCAGCGATCCCGAGGAAACCAAAACAACGTTGGAAGCTACGGGTCGGTCGGGGCTATTGTTGTAACGAGTCATTTCTCATGATGGCTTTTGTGAGAGCACACAGGAGAATAGTGAACGGAGCTCATTAATTTAATAAGGGAGAGATGAGCAGGACGATTTGACAGGAATTACACGTCCGAGGACATCGTCCGCGCCGCGCCTTCAAGACTGCGTGTCACTGCGACAATCTTCCCCTGCAGAAACCCTTTCAGCCAGAATCATTCACTATAATGTCCCTTCAATTAGTGACAGGCAACCCGACATCTCACCTGTTCCCTCGTGGCTGCGGTGTCACGCGCTCTTAGGAAGTAGAATAGAGCGAAGATGTCGGACTGTAACCTGAAAGACTGCATTACAGCGTATTTTTCTAGACATAGTGAATGGCTGCTGTGTGCCGGATACCTTCAGGTATGTGACGGGGACATTTTGGAGATTTAGTGACACTCTCACGCTCTCTCTTTCTGTCCAAGTTTAAGGCGAGAGGCCCCACCAAAGCTCCGGTGATGCTGTCGCAAGACCAAAACCTGAGGAATGTCTCAGTACTGCGTCTAACCATCACTCATCCATTCACTCTCTCAGATCCAACAACTTAAATTTATTACATATCCCACGCACCAATCAAAGACTTGTGGTGATGGAGGAATAATGTGCAACCTTCACCTTTAAGCTTTGCTGATTCTGTGGAATCGGTAGAGAACAAACAAACAGAAAAAGACACATCCGTTTAAACAGGCATTAACTAGTTTATGTGTACTGTTCTGTCTTTTTATGCACTTTGCTGTTTTCAGTGTGTTTTCTGTTTTTATATTTGTGTATAGAATTACTCTGTGTTTAACTTTATGGCCACATAAATCCCTTTGTGACTCTTGCAAGTGAAAAGCGCTATATAGATGAACTTTACTTACATTACTTATCTGTATATATATCTGTCTATACTGTTCTATTACATGTACATACTCTGCACTTTACTGCTTTTTGCACTTCTGGTTAGACGCCTCCTGCATTTCGTTGTCTCTGTACTTGTACGCTGCACAATGACAATAAAGTTGAATCTAATCTCTACATTATGAGGCTTATGGTGCATATAAATAAAATGGCTGATATCAGTTAAAAATTTTTGATAGTACTTTATCAATGCTGAAACAGTATGAACCACAGCAGCATCGATGTCCAATGCCCTGACAGATTAAATATAAGTTATACTGTGAGATGATTCTTCTAGTTCATTGACCAATATGTTCTTTAAACTCATTCATCAGAAACCTCAGGATTTTAGATCAGATCTCTGATCTGGTTCGGTCAAGTTCCCAGTCCTAGGGATGACCTCTTACATCTGTGAACACAGTCTGTGTTCATTATTCAACTTTCACTGCAGTATCTCATGTATCTAATAATATCAGCTGTTATTTCTTTTAAAAACTGATGAACGCCTCTGGACGCCTTTTGGAACAAACTGTTCATTTGTACATTTACTCAAGACACACACACACACACACACACACACACACACACACACACACACACACACACAATTGCACAAGCCTGTCTGTCTGTCAGTCACCGTCGGCCCTGAGGCGACCCCCTCAAAATCGTTTATTACCCATCATCCCCTGAGTACAGTCCTCTCGCCCCGGTGCTGTCTGAGAGACGGAGCATTCGGATTCAGCAGCGTGTCCCCAGCCAGGCAGCCAGTCAATCAGGTCTCCTCCCCACGAACCAACCCCTGGTGGGGCTGAGCTGACAACCCCGCTCCCATCACTTCCACCAACCCCCCACCAGGTCCCCACCAAGATGCAGCTGCACGACACTTTTTTCTGAGAATGACACCTCATTCCTCAGACACACTCAGGTTCTCCGCCTGCATTATACTCCGCTGCGCTCATTCTGCCCACGTCCATGTCTCTGTTTTACTCTCTACCTGCTCAGAACCACATTGATCTGTTTTTATTCAGTCTGTCACCCCGAACGACTGAGTCAAATAGTCTCGTCTAAAGGCTCTCTCAGACGCACACACACGCACACACACACACACACACACACACACACACACACACACACACACACACACACACACACACACACACACACACACACACACACACACACACACACACACACACACACACACACACACACACACACACACACACACACACGCACACACACACACACGCACACACGCACACACGCACACACACACGCACACACACACACACACACGGGGCATGCCTTAATGCTCGCTTTCTACGAGATAAAAGAAAACCATAAGCAAATTATGGTGAAGAGCAGAGACAGCTAAATTAAAACAGTGGAGATGAAAGTGGAGAGATCGGCTGCCAACTATGGGTCCACATCTACTTGTTCTGTCCTCACCATGTCTTTACCCTCGCTAAGCAGCAGGAGACAGTAATGAGGGCTCTGACCTTGATCTGCTTTTCAATAATCACCCCGACAGAAGAAAAGAAATCTACAGAGAGTAAACAAAAGACCTGAGTGCATATGTTTGAGAGTGAATACTTGGGGACTCACAGTTGTGACAGAGGCTGTGCAGTTACTTTGGACAAAGTCTGACAGTAATATTGAGTGTATGGGACATACAAAGCATTCAGTCGCAGAGGAGAGAAGTGGGCTGCGCCGATCGGTGGTTTGAGAAGCGTCTGTGGACGTTTTGTCACCATAAAAACTGATGACGGTTGGAATCCATCACAACTGACAAGAATTGAGCCTGAATGCAGAAGCTGAGCTCAGCGAAGGACAAATCCACAAACCTTTCACCACCGGCCATCACGCCTGCAGGGGCTGGGACTTTGACACTTTAAGATAGGGCTGCAGCTCGCGGTTACTTTCATTATTGATTCATCTGACAATTCATTTTTCACACAATCTTTTCTCTCTATAAAATGCCAGAA
The DNA here is from genome assembly GCF_022379125.1 of Scophthalmus maximus. Lineage (NCBI taxonomy): Eukaryota > Metazoa > Chordata > Actinopteri > Pleuronectiformes > Scophthalmidae > Scophthalmus > Scophthalmus maximus. Next base: position 7,944,530 of record NC_061517.1, read on the forward strand.
AATAGTGAAAAATGGGCCTTTTAATTTCTCACAGTCCCAGTGTCTTGTTTTGTGTAACCACTAGTCTGAAATGATATTCCATTCAGTTTTTACTATCATGTGTCAAAGAAAATGACCAAATGATCATTTTTGAGAAACTAGCAACAGAAAATATTTGACTTTTTTTTTTATTAAAACGTGGAAATGAAACAATTGTTGATTAAATAGTTGATAAATTGAATCATTGCAGTTCTACTTAAAAAAAAAAAATGAAATAAGAGAATGGGTGGAGAATCACTAAGAGGATATATCTCACAAACACGTAGTGAGAAAGGAAATAGAACCGAGAGAGGAAACATTGGTGTCAGTGCAACAACAGCTGCTCGGGGATCTACAGCAGCACAGATCCTCAATCTTTCAAAATCAGCAGATTTGCCTCATAGAGTAACACACACGCGTCGCACACACACACACACACACACACACACACACACACACACACACACACACACACACACAATCACAAAGATCAACAGCTATGCAATCACGTACCCTAGCATCTGGCCCCAGATTACAAATCTATATTCATCTATTTCTCTTCATACTCAGTTATCATAAACAGACACTTTCTCCATTAGTCCGGAGACGTCTGTGGGAAATAAGTATTGTGTTGTTTAAGATTTTGTGGTGCCTCAAGTTTCACTGGCCTCCCAGGAGCTCTGGAGATTGTTAGGTCTCCCCCGTAAATCAGGCCAGTGGGCACAGCAGGCTCACTGACATGTCTCCCAAACTAACTAGAAGGATTTCAACAGCTCCCACAGATTAGCACCGTGCGATTTTGTGGGGATGAGACGAGGCAGAGACGGAGAGGCTGAAAGAGGATGAGGAGGCAGTAGAGGGCTGGCAAGTGATGAAGAAGGCCGTAGCCTATACTCTTGTGGAATCGGAAAAAATGGCAGAAAACAAATGATGACTGAATAAAAAAAAATCTATTCAATTCAATTCAAATAAGTGAGGACAAATTGGGGGGATGGATAAAGTACAGTATAATAGCAAGCAGGAAGAAAGACAGTGGTGATAAAAGTGATAAGTTGTATTTGCAATCAACTGTGGTCAAGGCTGTAAAAAAATACAGTGTGGAAAAAAATAGACCCATCTGCTTTCAGTTCCTCTAATAATCCACTGTAACTGTCCACAAGTGGAGAAAGCTCAACACAAAAAATCCTGAGGAGTTCATATCGGAGTGACGTCATTTTTCTAGTGCCCCGAATAAATGGAGTTCCTTCGAGGAAGAGTCTCCCTCGGTGCGCCCTGAGAAACCAGGGAAGAGGCTGTCGCCATGGCAACACTGCTGATCTATATTTCTAATATAGTGGGTATAGGTCATGACGAACCGTCAGCACGCCCACAGCTCAGACAGAAGTGGACTGTAAAGTGTCACGTGTTATAAGAAATTCATAAATCAGGAAGCGTTCGATGAGCATCCGGTGCTCAGTCATAGGCAGTGAAGGCAACACACACACACACACACACACACACACACACCCACACACACACACACAAACACACACACACACACACACAATGCATGTGCAATGAAGACATGGGTCAAAGAGCAGACTTTATTCCCCAGACGCTGCTGTGGACAGAAGAGGAGCTGTGGGTGAGGGATGACACAGTCGCCGACCTTTTTCCTGCAGCATGACTCAAAGCCTCGCAGTTTGGCTGCCAACTCCACAGATACAGAGTAGGTCATCGAATGGGAACAACCATGGGTTTACAGTAAGTGGCACAATGATGCGAAGACATAAGGGGATGATTACAATTTCACGTTTATCACGCAAACACGTGACTCCCTGCACATTAACAAGTGGCCCCCTCAAATTCAGAGCCTTCCCCCACAGCAGGACGTCTTTATGAGGCACAGTGCTGAGAGGTGAGCCTCTGTTTGTCTGGGTGCAGTGCAGCACAGTAGCCCAGAGCATTACAGTAAAGGAGGGCGGCCAAAGATTGGCAATTAGGGCAAACACACACAGAAGAACAAGGCGGTTTTAGAAAGCAGCCAGTGGAGATAACTGCCCGACTGTCCCAGAAACTACTGAAGCTTACTGCGGCCGCTCTCAATGGAAGGCTTTCACTGTGTCACCCAACTGGAAGATCTGCACAACAATCCGGCCAAAAAAGCAGAGCAGGATCCCGTCTTTTTTCCCCTCGGCCCATTTTTCCTATACACTAACACACCTTCACGGGCAGTATATTAAAAAAAATACATTTTCTAACTGCCGGTGCTGGAAAAATACTCCAGCTCTTTCCATTCCCGGCGGGGGTGGGGGAGGTCTTGACAAACACAGGTCGACTCCATGAGTCATGAGCCCCCAAAGCCTGAAATAGCATTTTCAAAACAAATTTCAATCATTCCCCCTTCCCTAAAGAAGGCATGTTGTCATGCAGATTATGCAGTTTAATATTCTGGATCCAGGCTTGATCACTCTTTGTGCTGACGAAGCGTCCCTGACGTGTGAATGCATTGATTATTTTGTCATATATTGTTTGGTGGGATTAACCAATCACTGTGGTGGACACGACCAGTTAAAAACTGATCATGTGGTTGGCTGCTTGATTGATTAACTGCTCTCTGATCGATGACTTAGACGTTACCGCATGTTAAATACAGTGTCCCCCATGGAGACACACGCATACATGAACAGCAACACGTGCGTATGCGTACACATGTAAACATGCACATGCATACATTGTTCTGTTGCTGAGCTCGGCCGCTTAACTGTACAGAAACTAATTTGCCGTGCAGACCACAGAATAACTTAACTCGCGTCAACATTGTGACCATTACACTGTGATCTGCTAACATATTCGCAGTGTGTTCCTGCTGGGACCGCAGAAAGGGACATTCCGCAGCTACCGGAAACGCTGCCGACCAAATCGTTCCCTTCCCCAAATAAAACGCGAACCCGCGCGGAGAAAACATTTCACGGGCAAACCAAAACACATCTCCCAACGGCCACAGAATTACACCTCTGGGAAACCCCAGTCTCGCCCAGCGGAGCAGAGCGCGGATGGAAGTGGTGTATGCGGTGCGTGTCCACGGAATTGGGCTTTGCCAGAGTACTAATGGACGTGTTAGCTGGCGAAGAGGCGTTTATGATCAGAACTAGGAGAGGTTCCCAGTCGAAATTTAATACTAAACATGATCTTTTTTATGTCTATTGTCTGACATTTTATAGATTAAATAGTCGATCGATGAGGGTGAAAATTAAATGTTAAATTACTCAATGATGGAGATTACTGTTAGTCGCAGCCCTGATCTAAATATTGTCAATAATTGGTGGAGGAAATCACGTACATTATCAGACCAACAGTGACCCAAAGGTAGTGTACAGTATCTCATTGAGAATGTTTTTAAAAAACAGAAAGAACAAACCCCAGCTGATAATCAGTTTTGATCATGAACGTTTAGCATTTTTGTGCTGATACTCAATGTACACACATAGGAGACATATTATGTACTAGTATATATTCTACTAAGTATTGTATTTTTCGTGAATTTTCCCTAAAGGATATATTGAACTTTTTTCTATTCCTGCTCTAAAATCCCATTGTGCTTTTCACAAAAAAACTCTTTCCAAAGTTTCGGCCCACCACTGGGCCTCCACTCTGTGTGCTCTGTGTGGTAGCACTGGGTGAGGTGCCGCACCACCCTGCATCTGTTCCAGGCAGGATGGATGTCAGCATGCGGAGGGGAGTGTCTCTGAGGCTGCTGACAGTCAAAGGGTCCCAGAGCGGGACAGCCCAGCCCAGCACAGGTCAACGCGTTGCCCCTTCCAGTCCAGTCCAGCAGAGAGCGTGTGTGTGGATGAAAGGGGCTGGGTTGATGAAAACGAAGGGTTGAGGATGAGGAGGAGCGGAGGGACAAACGCAGCGTCTCCTCCCTGTCACTGCTCCTCCGTGCTGATACACACTGGACTCTGACCAACATACACACAGAGACAAAAAGGTCACTGTGCACCAAACACGGACGCTTCTGCTTTGACGTCAGAATCGTTTTCAAAAATGCCACTTGGCGCTTGGATGGCAGCGTCAGCGTTGGGAGCTGGTCTGAGGCGAGCAGCTCCCGTCAGTCTGTCGAAACTCACGGACAAAGTGTCTGACACTAGCTCACTGGGCTGCAGTTTCTCGGATGAGTCACTCAACTTTGAAAACTGAGAACACTTTCAGACGCCAGCGAGGGAGAGGCCTAAATTAACATTCAATGCTAGAAGGGTCTTGAATGGAAAGTTAAATCACTGAAACCTTTTAAGCTGAGGTTTGTGGAGGATGGAATTAGCTAAGACAAGAGAGCAAGAAGCCAGGAACGAACACACACACACACACACACACACACACACACACACACACACACACACACACACACACACACACACACACACACACACACACACACACACACACACACACACACACACACACACACACACACACACACACACACACACACACACACACACACACACACACACACACAGTACAAGGGAAGGCCTGTTATAGGGGCCAGGTGTACACTAGACAGACTAATAAAGAATAAAGGCTCCTATTTCCTCTCTAATGGCTCCAGTATTTTTCCCTTTACTGCGCCGCACTGCAGCGCTCGCAGCCACGTTCGTGCACCCACCCGGGAGACAACAGCGCTGCCGGGGTCGGCCTCTTATACATCTTTACAGTCAAATACAGGAAGCCAGTCTCACTTTCCTCACGTGTAGAAGAGACGCAGGAGGGATGCTGCTGCCCCTCTGCTGATGCAAATAGATTTCAGAGCTTCAGTATCTGTGCTGAGGAGATTATAGCACAGTCACAATAAACTGTTTGATTTAATCTGTCCGACCCTCCCACTTTATATCAGTTTACAGTTAACAGATTTTCTCATTCGGGAATAAAATCACTACAATCCCATTATGTACTTCCTGATGTGCAAGTCATGTGAACACAAAACAACTAAGGACTCCATGTACGTAACATACTAGCGGATCCAAGGAGGCTACAATTAAATATTGTTTTCATTATCAATTAATCTGCTTAATGTGCATGCGATTAATCTGCTTTACGTGCATCTCCCATGCACGCACGATTTATTTGGGTGTGCACGGTTTGACAATCCACTCCCTTTTTTTGCAGACTACCACGTGACCCGTGGGAGTCTCTGTAAACTGCAGGGTATGTGGCAAGTAGGATTTCTTTCGCTTTGCACATCGGAGAAGTTCACAAGGAAAAGCAGGAAATATAGATGACAACTTTGCGTGAATGTTGCCGTGTCCGTTATCTCTTATCACGTTTGTCTGTGGTCTTATGAAAAGCTGCACAACAATGAATGAAATGCACCGTATGTTGGGATCATTTACACTTATTCTACTCTCCACCCGGCTCGTAACTGGCTGTTATATCGTCTTTCACATGTCGGCTAAATCATAGCCCTTGCTGAATTTCTATAGAATTCTATGGAATCGCCTGCAGCGGACGGCTCCGTCATCTGTTACCTGTGGTACCTGCAACAGCTTGTCTCTGAAGGGGGTCTGGAGGACTTGGCGAGGATTGATCAAAGAGCGCCCAATTAGAGGGCCGCTGTTATGTCTGTCACATGGCAACTATTGGTCAACGTCAGCGATGTACAGAAACAGCCCCGGGCCAGAGCTGTTTCTGTACATCCCTGGGGTCATTCATCGCAACATTTGTAATTTTTTTTCTTTTCTAGCATGCTGCAAAGATCCAGTTGGCTTGATATCAGTAAATACTACAAGAAGTAACACATTAAAGTCATATTCTTCCTTTCCTTTTTCTTTTCCACATTTTCTTCTGGCAAGAAACATCAGCCAGGGTTTGTGAGCTCCAAAAACTGGGAGATCAGTAAGAACAGCTTACTGTCCTGAAATTTACCATTTATGGTCGTTCTCCAGTTACTGCAAGCAGCTTCGTGTGCACACAGGTACTGACTTTCCACTTTACGAGGGGACGGTTAAGTTCCCCCCCTGATGTGAACATGGCAGGAAAGGATTTTCCAGTCAAACATCCCTAAAGGAAAGTATATTTAAAAAAACCAAAACAGTGGCCCACATGAATGAATACATGCAAACAAGCACATAAAAACACATGCACACACGAACTGTACATGCACTCACACTCTGCCCTGGAGCACATAACCAATAAATATCCTGTTACTGGCCACTGGAAGCCTTCACTCACCCTCTCCAGAGCAGTGGGACGCAACTACAAAGACAGTTTCAGCATTAAAACCGAAACCGTGTGAGCTTTTGAAGTGAGCAGTGGTTTTAAGACGGTAGACAACAATCAGATGCCAACGGGCTCTCCCCCTGACGAGGGTCAGATTAAAGGCCGTTCCGTCGTCACTGGGATTGAGTTTGGCAGGAGGGGTTGCGTTGTTTTCCGAGCGTGCGTTTGAGTGTGATTTTTTTTTCACTTCTCTTCCTGTCTGATGCCAAAGTCTCGTACAAAAGACAACACGCATGCTTCAGTGGAGACGAGAGAGCTCCTAACACTTTCCGACTGGCTGCACAGGCCAAATGGAGAAGTAAAGGACACACGCACGGCGGGCGTATGCACGCAGAGACGCAAGGGCACGCACGACGCGCGAAAACAAAAATTCTTGTGTTTTCTTCATGTCCAACCTGAAGCATGTCAGCGAAAGTTCAAACTGGAAGTGTAACGCCAGAAAGCAACTGTGCAAGTCAGATGAGCCCACCTACAATATGCTCTATCAATTCCGGTGATGGTATTGGCGGCAATGCCAGCTGATAGCGTCTTCATCTGATCACTTGACATTTCTTTTTGCTTAGCGATTTCTGTAATTATCGTGCCAACGCCACAGGAAAGTGGAGGAAGACCCCAGGTGCCCTGGGAGAAGAGGAAGTAGTGGGTATAATTACCACTGTGATGGAGCACAGTAATCAGGATGACTGTTTAACGTGGTATTTGCATGGGCGTGTGTGTGTGTCTTTCTCCTTGTGTGTGGCTCGATCAGTATCACCACAAGTTCTCCAGCATCTCTGACCAATATGCAGCACTTCCTTCCCCTTTTTGAGGCAAAACCACAAGCTTGGCTTTGATGAGTTTACACGGTATCTGCACGAGGTGGACAAAAGATGGAAAAGACTTTTTAAGGAAGTTTAGCCATGCAGGGACACGGATGTAAATCATCAGAACTCACGGCTGCCATAGCGCATGGCTGTTTGCACATAACAGACCCACCCCTGTATTAAATAGTTGTGGACACTGTGGGCTGAATACATCCTTTCCTTTGGTTTCCTCTAAAAAAGAAAACCTGCCCAGATGTAGGAAAAAGGGTGAATCATGACTCACGTTTTTTTTTCCACTGCCCAAGGGGTTCTAGGAGTTTGCCTTTCACACAAGGTTACTGTGTGAGTCTTTGTGCATCGGCCTTGGGCGCAGGCAGTTTTTACCATAAACGCCAGCTTACCGAATTCGTGGCTTGACAAACTGTTTTTGTTGAGACTGTGGTGCAGAGGTGCTGATTGTGTTCATTTTACACTTTTGACTAAGGACCGCCATTGTTCTTCTCCTGCTGACCGAGATGTCTGTTTTGTAAAGCGTGCAATGATTATACATGCATAAATATTTTTATGCCTTTTTTTTATTTTTGTCACTGACAATTTGGTGCGTTTTCATGTCAGGTGCTCATGTTTCCACGACTTCCTCCATCCGTTGCTTCTGTAAAACGATCCTACTTCAAGGACAACAAGATTAGGAAAACCAGCAGCAGCAGAGATTTGGATATTCAGGGGTCATGATGAAATTACACTTAAAATAAATCCTTCTAATGGACATGATTCGCTTGATATATAAGAAGCCCACACAAATTCTACACCAGGCTAAGAGGATCCAATCACTCTGTCTCCCTGCGATGTAAGCATCTGTACAGCTGCACGACGCTGGCGTCGAACTACAGTGTATATGTCAGACAGCCCCCCCCCCCCATTGATCTGGGTCAAAAGGTCGTTGATTAGACCGAGTCTCTAGGCAATGCCACAGTGTCTGCCACACACTCAGCGTCAGCTCAGCTCACACAGCTGCTGCTGGTCGTCATGGAAACACTCCGACTCCCAGCTCCTTAAGACAACTCCCTAGTCAGCTAAATTATAGTGTGCCAAAAACCCCCAAAAAATCAAGAGACTGAACACAAACATTAACATATCAGCAGCGAGTAGCTGACAGACTACACCACTGCAATCTGTGCAATCAGTTCAGATTTGAATCATCTTTGAAATCGGTGTCGCGCTGCCGTGCGATGACATCATTGAACGGGTAGTGGTCCTCACTGTGCCACGCATGTGACGACTGGAAGTTGTACGACTGTCGGTGTAAAAATAGTCTGACTTTTATCGGAAAGACACCTCAGGGGCAATGAACCGAAAAAACATTGGCACCGTTCGCTTCTTACTACATCACTCACCACACATCACTTGTTCGAGGAGCCAGGGGGGCTCAGCTCTCACTCCTAATTACACACTGTGCTATAGATGAAAGAGAAAACCAAACAAACGAGGACCAAAACACAAGGAACGCCACGAGAGATTCCCTGAAAACCCGTCGCAGGGGATCCAAGAACCAAGGCAGCGGAAAATTACCCCCGATGTTCGTCCTAAATAAAACATGCAGACCGGCATTTATATTTCAGAGGGCAGCGAGAATTAGCCCACATTCAGCAGACAGCTGCAAGCACACACACACACACACACACACACACACACACACAGACACACACACACACACACACACACACACACACACACAGACACACACACACACACACACACACACACACACACACACACACACACAGACACACACACACACACACACACACACACACACACACACACACACACACACACACACACACACACACACACACACACCAAAACACAACCCATGCAGGTTAGGTTTGGAGAAGAACATGTATATTTTGTAGAGCAGCAGCACACACTCGTTCTATTACATAGAAACCAAAAGCAGGATCTATATTCAAAGCACAAGTCTGCACATGTTCATTCAAACATAAATACACACATAAACCCAACTACAGTAAGACGACGAAGAGCCACGAGTAACTCACCAGCTAAACTCAGTTTGCCATCTGCCTTCTGGGTTGTCTGATTTCACTCTCTGTCTGAAATCTGTGTAGCTCCTTTCGTCTCTTGCTGTGCGTCACAAACACAGAAGCCCCCCCCCAAAAAACAAACCCCAGAGTCCGATCGAGTTCAGCACCGAGCCACGAGGAGGCTGTGTGAGGAGCCTGGATGTTTTATTAGTGCTCTCAGGGAGGCGGCATGAGCCTGCTACTGCTGTTACTACTCCTCTTCCCTCATTGAGTCTCCCTAACCACCACGCTGCTTCTCTCTCCCTCCCTCCCTCTCTCTCTCCTCCCTTCCTCCTCCGGTTCCTCCTCCCCTTCACCCTCTACACTGTCCCTGCCTCCCCTTTCCCGACAAAGTCCTCCTGTTCTGCCCTCTGCCTGTCCTGATCCCCACACCATTCAGAGGAGCAGAGTTAACAATGCCGCCGCCGTCGCCGCTCTGAAAAGGACCCAGGAGCAGTTCTCAGCCGGCAATAATGCCTCCCAACTGTCACCATGGAAACTAATGACGGGCCCGGCCTGGCGGCAGGAGGAGGGAGGCAGGAGGGGGAGCAAAGGGGTAGATGGAGAGGGAGGGGAGAGTTAAGTGAGGAGGAGATGAGTGGAGAGAATGAGAGAGGAAAAGAAGTGGCTATATGAAAAATGGGGGAAGTGTGTGTAAGTATCAGTGGGTGTGTGTGTGTGTGTGTGTGTGCTCACACAGTGGTTACATGAGTCTGTGTGTGAGGGGTGAAGAGGAGGGAAGGTTTTGGACGAAATCCTTCAGGTAATTGTTGGAAACATGCTCGGAGTTTTTCTTCTGCTGAACTTGCAACTTGTTATCCTCATCATTAACTTACCAAAAGGTGGCAAAACATTGAGCCATTTCTTTCAAATTACAGTTTTTTGTAAAAAACAAAACAAAACAAGGACAATTCATTTTAAATGATAGTAAAAACAAAACTCTTAAGAACATGAAACTTGGAGATGATTCAATCTTTCTTGTCGCCAAAAATATCATTCAATCGATCAACAACACTCTTGTGGAATATTGTTGATGTCTATCGACCAATTCATCAATCAAATAAAGATTACAGAGGTTCTGGAGATAACAGAGAAAAGCAGAACATCCTTGCATTTGACAAGCTCCAACAAATAACTCAAACAATTGATCCACTCAAAATGATTGTCAAATTGTATTGGAGTCCCTCAAAATGATTTGTGTTTCTGATATATAAACAATGAATGTTGCTTTATCCCTCGGGGAGAATGTTTACCACAAGTCTCTGGGGAGAACATCCGTGTGCGACTTCCCCCCACAGACACAGGGATCACAAAAGCTGCCAGGGTGACGCGCCCAAGCTGCTCCAGCCCTCTTCATATGCACATATAATTACAACCAACCCCCCCCCTTCTCCATATCTCACTGTGTTCCCCCCTCTCCCCACTCAACGGTCGGGGTGACATCGGCCTGAAAGACGGAGGTGACGTTGCCCGACGCCGGCTGTGAACCTGCAGCGAATGCCCCCGATAACCATGGAAACACTGCTGGAATATCCCCTGTTCCAAAATGATAACAGGGCTTTAGGAGCTGGGTGTGAGGAGGAGAGCCGAAGAGAGACAGGCAGAATGTAAAGAGGGGGATGGGAGGCTGTGTTCGATTTAGATTCAGGAAACGCAGGAGCTCTAAAATCTGAGAGTGGGTTAAAATGGGCCCTGATTGATCCTGTTGTCCTCCTGTTGGAACCGCGGCGATAACTACATCCTCTTGTGTGAACCCCCTCACCTCCAGCAGCTTATTATATGGGCCATCTCTTGCTGGGCGATTGAAATTCTCGACACAGTGAATTATGCATCACACCGGACGGGGGGGGGGGGAGAGACAGGTGCTGCTCTCCACGGCAATAAAGCCGGCTGCTCGATCCAGCAGAGCTGCCGAGGTGAAATACTCTCACATGAGGGGAAGACGAGATAGGGAATCGGTCTGCGGCCGCCTGGGGGGCGATCCGAATATGGGGAAAAACCCATTTCACATAAGAATAGAGCCGTGCCTTTGTGGGCTTATCTAATGAGGCGTGGTGCTCGTGCCCCCTCTTTACACCAAAGAGAGGAATGTGAGCTGTGGGTTGGGGAGGAATGTCGAACCTCTCACCGTCTTGTTACCTCTTTTTTATTTTGTGCTGCTGACAGTGGATTTGGTCTTTTATAAAGGAGGGCAGCGGGAAGACTTCCATGTCAGTGCCCGGAATAAGCTCACAGAGACAGAGAATAAGAGATAGAGGAAATGAAGCAAGCTGGCACAGTTATTCAGCCCTTCTGTCGCCCGTCACCACTCTCACTAATTACAACAATGATCTCTTTCCATCTGACCACAGAGAAGAAAGTTTCGGTTGATTATTCGCCGTCTCTGTCTCAAACCCTCTGGAATATTCAGGACTAACACTAGTCTAAACCTTCCCCGCTCTACTGACCTAAGGAGGGCATCTGCCACCCATCTGCTCAGAGGGATCACCAACAAACCACACACACACACACACACACACACACACACACACACACACACACACACACACACACACACACACACACACACACACACACACACACACACACACACACACACACACACACACACACACACACACACACACACACACACACACACACACACACACACACTCCCTTCCATCCCTCTGTTACTCAGACATTTACACAGGGTTTTGGAAAATACGACTCATCGCCTGGTTTTTAAATTAAAGAAAAATGTTGTTTCTATTTAATATCAGCATTTAGGACATGTCCCAACAAAGCGGGTGTCGAGGTTTGCCCTTCTACTGTCCAGAAATCGAAGCATATGATGTCACGGTTCACCGCCCGCCCTGAATCTATTGCTGTGTAACACATGCAGGGACAAACACAACAACTGCGTTAACAGAAATGCTAAATACGGCGCCAACGCGCCGAGTTCTGTCGACTGGCTTTCAAAGGATTTTGCTGAATTTGAGGACTTATCCCAGCTGGAGTCAGAGGGGACTTGGTGCAGATAAATGAGATGAACAAGTATCTTTTAAATAGCTCAGATCGGTCGGTGGGTCGGTGCCACGGCACACTTGGTTCGGCTGCCGCGGCATGTGCCCCGCGGATGAAAGCCGGAAGGAGGACACTGGGCTGTTGTCATGGAGACAATTCACATTCCACAGCATGTTGACCCGACTCCAGGATTTTTTCCAAAGAGCCCCCCACACAGAAAGACAACATAGGCACGCATGCATATGAATAAATCTACAGGCTAACACACACACACACACACACACACACACACACACACACACACACACACACACACACACACACACACACACACACACACACACACACACACACACACACACACACACACACACACACACACACACACACACACACACACACACACACACACACACACACACACGCACACGCTTGAGAAACTTGAATGTTCACACGTCCCTGAAGGTCCTCGACTGGCTGCAAGACACAACATCCAGACGAACCTCGTCAGAGGACAGAGGTCGAGGAAGGACACGGCTAACGCAGCTGGAGTCTTCCACTGTCCCTGACACACATTCACGTTGACTCACTAAGCCACGGATCTGCTCTTCTGAGGGGAATTGCGCTCACAATGATTCAACGGAGGGATCAATCGGGGCTTTCAGGGGGAAATCGCGTCTGGTTACAGTTACGTATGAATAAAGATAGGTGATCTTGTGTGTCATAATTTAATTGCTCTACCTCTTTTGTCCTCGAATAAAAAAACTATTTATCATTCCAACAAGATATCGGTCTGTTCAAACATGTGCCCCGACTGTCACCTTTGCCTCAACTCCTCCAACATTCAGAGGCAAAAAATATATATGTATATCAAAGAGATGTTAAATTAGTCTCACTGCCACCTTCCCTCTCCCAGGAGTCAAAGCCCGTCTTTAAAGGAGAGATCATTAATTTTTCACCCAGAGGAGAGTCTTTTAATTCATTATTAATATTTAAACCTATCTGCTGGAGTACAGAGGCCTTATCTGAATTACAAAGAGGCTGGGGCCTCGCATAATCCCAGTATCTATGTTACCCCCGGTAGAAAAACGAGCCAGTGGACCTGCCGGCCCACAGTGTTAGAGCACTGGAGAACTGGAGGTAGTGGGATCTGGAAAGCACGGTTCTATGGTCCCGTGCTGTCTGTGGGTGCATGGCCCTGGGCTACGGTGGAGGTGGTGGGTGCAGAGCAGAAAGAAAGAAGAAGAAAAAGAGAGAGTGAAGAAACAGTTAGGGAGGAGAAAATGATTCGCTGCTATGAGAGCAGTGGAAAAAAACCAAGATCAATAAGTTTAACCACAAATTTCAAAATTCAATAATAAAGACTTGTAAACACTATACTGTGTATGTGTATATATATATATATATATATATATATATATATATATATACAGTATGTGCTTCTTAGGTGATAGTAGGGGATCATTACAGTGCAAATCAATAAGCAGGACTTTTTTATGGCAAATTGATAAAAAAAAAAAAAAACATTCAAAACATCAAACATACTCATAACCCATTCAAATTTGATTATTTTACTACAGTCTGTCTGTCAGCCTGTGAATCTTCTCATGGTGGATTGTGAATACTTACTGGATGTTGTTAGCAAAAATGGAAGCTACTGAAAGTTCAAAATTTCAAGATTCTATTTTAGAGAGGGTTTTGACACTCTGTTTATTATGGCATGAAAGATTAAATCTTCTCTAATTTATTTTAATTCTTATTCATCAGATATTCACAGAGGCGGTGTTGCTGATGTGCCCATAATTTCACCCTCGGCGGAATAATTATAGAGTAATTTTTATTGTACGACCTGTTTTTCCCCAACGCTGCTTCTATGGAGACAGAGGGGCCGGTTAGCATTTACCAGCAGTCAGCATTTCAGTAATGATCTCGATGAGCTCTTGCGCAGCCCCTCAGACAGGGCGAGCAGGGAGTCCTGCAGACATGGAGGCAACATTAGATACAGCAGATAATAACTACAGGGGAGGGGACTTGTTATATGAATTGGATCCCTGTCTGGAAGTCAGATTACTAAAGCAAAGACTGGATGGATAATGCGAAATGACAAACCACGCTCAATTTGTCCTGTTGGTTCAAAAGACTTGAGGGGTTTTTTTCCCTGCAGCACTCGGTTGTGCTTTAAAGTGTAACATTGAATCCAGCATCAATGTAAGATGAAATAAATCTGATGTTGAAAGAGGTGTTGGTGATTCGGCCGTTTATTTACCCCACAGCGCTTCGCCTTGGATGCTGTGCTCGACCTTGAGTGTGGTCTCGTAATGTGTGATGGAAGTGAACATCCCCGTGCAGGTTTGTAACTGTTAAAGGTGTGACTCTGTGTGTGTGTGTGTGTGTGTGTGTGTGTGTGTGTGTGTGTGTGTGTGTGTGTGTGTGTGTGTGCGTGTGTGTGTGCGTGTGTGTGCGTGTGTGTGTTTCCACCCACAGTGCATTTGGTCATCTGATGGGCTGCGGGCTCATCTTTCCCCTGCAGTGCCCAGATGGCCTATGATTATGCACGGCTCAGCAGAGATTACTGTGCAGCAGAGATAGGGGTGGAAACAGGAGAGTAAAAATAAATAGTTCAAATGAGGAAAAGGTTGGTACAAAATAAATGAATGGGCCGTGTGGGGTCAAAGAAACCGAGCGGGGGGCGGTGATGCAGAGCGGCGAGCGTCACACGATCAACAGACGACAAACACAAGCACCTCCATCCGCAGAGAAACATGAACACTTTCGACTACGCATCAATTCCACAGCCCTGCTTGGTTTTTTTAGCTTTGTTGCAGATCACCTGCGACCAAAATTATCAACTCAGATTTCGTGTGTTGCAACGTGGACGAGGCGTGAACAGGGGTCGCGGGTGATGGATGACGATGGCCTGCGTGTGTGTGTGTGTGTGTGTGTGTGTCTGATGGGAATATCTCCGGCAAAGAATACACATGAGGGCATCCGTCACCAGCAGCAATTTGACATGATTGATCACACGCTGGCAAGTAAAGTACACCCAAAAGAGCAGTATGACGAACGATCAATGCTTCACTGAACCAACAGAGTTTAACTCTCCGTGTGTTTGCTGGGAGAACTTCCTCTGGAGGGGGAATCTGCTCAGCAGTGATATCTGTTTGAATAGAGCCTCTACACAGAGCTGACCGAAAATCAAATTCATAAAAATCTCCACGTTGCAGTATTTTAGGTGTGTCATCAAAAAGCGTTCATACAGCGGTCACCTCCTGGTTTCGGTGACGTGCCAGTGACTTACAGACAAAGAAGAGTAAGAGCAGCGAGAGCAGAATGTGAAACATCCAAAGCTCGCTCCTGTGAATGAATCGACACATTCGCACCTCACTCGGCCTTGAAACCGAGAGCAGCACTCCACTCATATTTCTTCCATTGAATGAGATACGGCAATGATGCAATCCTCCCCACGAGCTACTTACTGTAATAGGGCTGAATCTTGTTGTGGTTATGAGTGCTTTACCTGTGAGTGTGTTGCTGGCACTCTCACCCAGCTGTCAAATAGATTAGAGGAGGATGACTCGCGTCTGGCTGTTATGTTTTTTGTTTATCACTTGTGGACTACAAGCAGAGTCATGCTGCAGAAGACCAGAGTGTGTGTGTGTGTGTGTGTGTGTGTGTGTGTGTGTGTGTGTGTGTGTGTGTATCCTAGCACAATGATAGATGGCAGTTTAACAACCTTTCCGCTCATGTACTTCATATTTCAAGGGTGTTTTTGGAAGAAATTAATTACAACGTTTTAGCTTCAGGCATGTAAAGCAGCAGACAGAGAGCAAGCCTTTCAGAGAATCAGCTGACATGCATGCACATATGCACACTCACACGCACATGCCAAGCAGCCGCGGGCAGTTCTTGTTTTATCACGTTTTGACCTTTCAGGATCAATGTCAATCTAATGAAGGGCTTGTGAGTGAATTAGGGCCTTGGAAATAAAAATTCTGCTGAAACCCTGAAATAACTGTTGGAGGAAGATAATCCACAACGGGCCACAGGAAGAGGATCCATCTGTGTGGATGTAGCTTTCATCTCCTCATTAGTTGCAGGGTGTTGCGACTGGCCCGCGATGAGAGCTGTGGCTGGTGCAAGGCATGCTGGGACAGGGCGGCGCAGTGCGGTCACCGCAGAAGCTGACGGGTTCAAATCTCTGGGTGACACAAAGGGAGGATCCAAGGTGACAAATTTCAACACGAGGAGAGGGAGATTCTTAACCACTGTCAAAGGGCAAGTCGTTGCAAACTGCAGCCGTTCAAGTGGTGAGTCAGAGAACAAAACCTGCTCCAACAACACTGCTCCAGTTTGTTTCACAAAGTCATCACAGAGTCGGAGTAGTGCAGCATGACAAATGGCCGAGGAGAAGCACAGACTATAATAGGCAAAATGAGGGGACTTAGTGGAGAGTCCGCCTGCCGTTGCCAGGGCGGCCGGCGTGAAGCACCTCCGTGTCTCCCCCACCGATGAGAGCAGCTCGGCTGCGGAGCTCCAGGTCCGTCTGGAGCGCGGAGACAGTGAGCGGCGACGACGGCCTGAGCCCACAAAAACTTCGAAGGCAAACGATTCTTCTGAAGCTGTTTTTTCAACAACCTTTTAGAAGATGCCTATGAAACCATTGGTCCTCAAATCAAAGCACAATCTAATTGCGACTCATCATCTCTGACTGCATATCCAAAGAGCTTTTTCCATATTTCTGCTAATAATTAAATTATTTCCATAGGTCTGAAGAGGCTTGGGCATCTGTTGACTCAAAAATTACAAAAACAAAAAAATATATATTTTTTTGTTTTGTAGAAATATGCATTATCTCTGCTTTACTCTCCTGTAATCGCCTCACAACCCCTAAGATTTATCTTGCAACACCTTGTGGAAGCCTTGACCCACTGACCGCTTTGAGTTACACTCGTGTGGAGCGTTTTAGAGAAGTTGATAGTTTCCTGTCTCTTACTTCGGCTGCTGGACAAGATGGAGACCTTCACAGCAGTAACATAACAGCGCCATCTAGTGGTACAATAACAGCTGCACACTCGGCATTGCAGCAGCGGAGAGATTTTTTGTGTGTGTGTGAACTGGTTGGCAGTAAAATCCACATCTGATATAAATCACGTTTGAATTAATAGAAGACGAGGTTCATAGACGGGGTTGTAAAAGCTGTTTCTCTTTGCTTTATCTAATGCTACTGAATCAGCATTTTATGAATGACAGTAAAAAGGAGCTGAGATTTAAAAGGAAGAGATCAGTGATTCTGAAGGCTCACAAGTTTGATGAGGGAGAATAAATCTGCTCTCGTCACACCACACAAGTCTTTTCCACTGACAGCAGCAGCTTTCCTCATCAACACGCCAGATTATTGTAGTAATAATAAGACACCGAGACTCTCATAAAAGTGTACTCAGAACTGTTAGGACCTTTGAATGGCGACCATAAAGTGCACGCTTCCAAAACAGAAAGGCTGCAGACACTAGCTGGCCTGGCAGTGCCTCGTAGTGTACTAAATGAGAGCACTGTTCAAGCGTCAGTGCCATTTTAAAAAGGAGCTCGTCCGTGTCAGGCTAAGACTGGTGGTGGGCAAAAGAATAGAGCGAGGAAATGTCTGGAGTTTCCTGCTGACAGAGAGGCCCCCGAGGCTGCGCAGGCCATCTTTTATGCGTAGAAGTAAAATAATGTGAAAATGTTACGAGGGGTATGCAAGTGTGGGGGTTTTTAGTTGCAAAATCGAATTACCCTAGCCGATTTATTATGAAATAATAATATACACGCTTAAGGGAAGGAAGAGAGCAGGGAGCGAGACAATGGTTAATGACAACAGAAGGGCAGAGCAGAAGGGGGGTGGAGGGTGGAAGGTGGAAGGGCACCCAGGGGAGAGAGCGGGGGGAACTTAACACAAGCCACCTTTTGTTGGCTGCAATCTAGGACCAAGAAGACATTTACAACACGGTTTACGGCCGAATCAGGTGAGTGGACGTGAATGGCGGAGTGTGTGCTGCGATTAGGACGAGGCGGGGTGCGGAGGGGTGGGAGGGCAGAATAAACTCAGCTGGAGGATTGAGGACATTAAGTTCTCGAGGAGCACTCACAATTTTGCAAATGGCTGTTGACCACTTTCCTGCAGACTGATTCCCTATCGTCCAGTGGTTCCACTTCACTGTGGTACAAAAAGATCCACTTCTGGAAATCTGAGATGGGAAATAATCAATCATCATTTGACTGCCGGAGTTCGGCTTCATCGTCGGCGTGCGGAAGTGCGGCTGCTTTATAACAAACAAGCAAGAAAATACCAAACTGAAACTGTCGTTCAAACAATGTCCATGTTTGGCTACTGAATGTTTTTTTTCTTTTTTCCTTTTTTAAATGCAGAACGTCTCAGCAGCTGAATCTCAAATCTCAGATGAGCGACCTTGAAAGCACAACCGGGGAGTTTCTGGATACAACAGTTCCTGCTCATAACCAGAATCCCGCATGAAATAATGTAACCTTGACAAAAAAAAATAAGCTTAAGTGATTATCTGGAAGATTCTTATACTACAGAAACTTTTATGGAGACCGATTTCTGCCTGGAACATAACAAAATAATAAATCTAAAACCTTACTGTGTA
Source organism: Scophthalmus maximus (assembly GCF_022379125.1). Classification (NCBI taxonomy): domain Eukaryota; kingdom Metazoa; phylum Chordata; class Actinopteri; order Pleuronectiformes; family Scophthalmidae; genus Scophthalmus; species Scophthalmus maximus. The sequence continues at coordinate 7,963,337 of NC_061517.1, forward strand.
CATATACTGTATATAGGCTTGTATCAATGTTTGACCATTTGTAAATAATCCAATAATAACTTAAATATAAACAAGTGCAAAACATAAACAAACTAGATCTCTCATTGGAAAAAAACATTGTATCATCTCAAAAAATCATATGAAAAGAGCAAAAGCAAAAGCGCCTTACTCCGTCTCTCAGTCTGTTTGTGGAGCTCCGCCTGAAACCATTCATTCCAACTGAAGATGCAAATCTTTAAGAAAAATACATCATGAATATTTTCCGTCAGCTCTGCACAGTAGATTTTAGTAAAAACTGCTTGAACAAGTGACAAGTGTGTATTTTTGGGGACTATTTTTAGGTCCAGTAGTAGATTTGGTGCACGAGAGTGCAGCTGCAGGACAGCGTGTGTGGGACTGACTCACGATCGACTACAGCGCTCAAGCTCATCATAGTGAACGAACATGTCGCCGAGCACAAATTGATATTTCTAATAGATTTTGAACAACGAAGGATGCCTAAGAGGAACAGGAATAAGTTGCATCACGCTATTGATATAAAGACAACACTCGCTTGTAGATTTGATTGAATGTTGTCTTCCTTTATGTTTGGTTATTGAGGAATTGTGACTTATGTATTTAGGTGGGCATGTTACAAAGACACTCGGCACCACTCTGTCTAAAAGGATCTTAAAAATCAATGTCTTGTTACCTATCGACCCGGCGCGACTCTGGACAAGGAAATGTAAAACTATCTTTTCAAGGGTCAAGTTTCACGTCCAGGATTCTGTGTCGCCGCTGAAGCCGCACCAGGATGCGTGTGCTCATCACCAGACCTAGAGGTGACCTCCACCTGGCCTCTACCTCCCTCTCTCTCCCCCACCTCCCTGTCTCTTCCTCCCCGTCTCCCTCCTCTGCAGCTCCCCCCTGCCTCACCCCAGTGTGTACAGGAAGCCCTGCTTCGACAGGCCCTGCTCTTCTGATGATCAGAGAGGAAAAACACAATGCCTCAGTGTGCTAGAAAGGAGCTCCACTCATAAAATGCACACACGCGCACACACACGCGCACACACACACGCACGCACGCACGCACGCACGCACGCACACACACACACACACACACACACACACACACACACACACACACACACACACACACACACACACACACACACACACACACACACACACACACACACACACACACACACACACACACACACACACACACACACACACACACACACACACACACACACACACACACACACACACACACACACACACGGAGAAATAGAATGGAACATGCTTTTACTATTAAGACTCTCAGTTTTTTTTTCTTTCCATATGACTTTCCCAGGAAAATCCCCCTCATCAGTGTCGGTCCGATCCAGACAGACAGTCGACCGGAGAAGACCCTCGGAGACAGACAGACACAGACGGCTGTGGAGACACTGACCTTCTCTTCCTGAGAGAACCTAAAGGCACCAAAAACACTTTGAGAGGGTGAGAGGCCGCTGAACTTGACCCTTCCCTCTGTACGGTCGTGTTGATTCCAGATTTTCTTTTTTTCCCAGTTTCATTCGGGCCTTGGAGAGTTACTCGGTGATCCTCAATGACCGCTCCCACTGACTCAGAAGCTAAGAACCGGTACAGTTCCGCATCTGGCGGACATACAACTCCATCTATCCAGACGACCAGGATGAGATTAATTTAGTCTCCGGAGTAATGCTCGATATTTGACGTGCCTGTCCTTTATTTGGTGACACCGAGTATAATTCTGTCCATTTCTTGAAGGCCTCAACAGTTGGTACCATTTAGGAAATCTAGGTCACTTCCGACTTCTGTGTGTGTGTGTGTGTGTGTGTGTGTGTGTGTGTGTGTGTGTGTGTGTGTGTGTGTGTGTGTGTGTGTGTGTGCGTGTCCCTGCTATAAGCCAAGAGACCTCCAGTATAAACATATTGTGCAGGAAGGACCGCTGCTCTGAACAGAAACATCCTAATACCAAACAGCGTTCGACTCCACACTCCAGCGACGTCCTCGCTGTCAGGTTCGAGCTCACTCGTACTAAACTGTTAAACTTTTCACAACACTCGAGCGTCAGTGTGATCTTCGGATGCGGACGGATACGACTTCACAGGGATTAAAAACACTGATATCACAAGGTTGCCTGACTATGGCTTTGACTGTGACAGAGGTTATTCTTCTACAAACTGTAACCACGGATACTAATTGAAGATTATTTCATTGATTCTTGGAAATTTGGGGGAAAACAAATGCCACGTTTCTTTCAATGGGTCCCGCAAAATAAATCTTATGAGGCGATGAAAAGGATAACAAATTACTAAAAACTGTATTCATCTTTTTTGGTTTTTCAGATTTACTTTCATCCATTCAAGCTGAAAAATCCTTCAAATTAAATAACCAGCCAGCATAGAAAAATAAGCACCTATTGTTTGAACTACTCATTACTCATGTCCATGATGGGACGTCACAAGGTGATACTACTTCATATTTAGGCCTTTAGTCAAAAAGGGTTGAGCACCACAGTCATAGGGCTGCGTCCCACCACAGAGAACAAGAAGGTGTGGTGAAAAGTCGTCACAATGTCATTTTCCAATTACGAATAGTAGTCGGCAATAAAAATTGTTCTACAATTGCACATGTGCCAACAATTTAAACACAAGACAATTCAAAACATACCTCTTGAAGGAGCGTGCCTGCGAGTGACTCCAGAACCTGCTCAACAGGAGTGTCAATATAAAGCCACGTTTTCACCTTGGCTATAGGAGAACGTCAACGACACTCTGGTTGCTGATCCAGTTGAGTTTTTAATGCTCTCAGTCCTGTGTAAAGTCATCATCCTCTCGTAAACGAGTCTAATGTGTGCTCGCAGTTGAATGCTAAACCAGTGAACTCCATAAACTTCCGTCTTATCTGGTGCAACGGTCGACCCGGGGTCATTTAACACAATCCCTGTAACAACTGCACATGATAACAGACATTTACAGTCCAATAGAGAGGCTCAGCTAGATGAGCCTAAAATGGCATGTCAGAAAACGGTGCAGTCACATCAGAGGCCCCTTTTACACACAAACACACACACACACAAACACACAAAGTGCAATTCTGTCTTTAAGCTGAAGTCTCTGCAACAGCAGGACCCACACATGACCACCATTAGGAAAATCAATGTGACACTCAGTCAGGCCGGGGGAGAGCCTGGAGCTTCAGCTTCTGAAACTGAGTCATGCTGTCTCACTTGTACAGGCGCACGCGCGCGCGCACGCACGCACACGCACACACACACACACACACACACGGCCGACTACAGAAAAGTCAGGGATCTTAGTTTCCTATAGAGATTTGTGTTTACGAGAATGCACCAACTCATTGGATGACTGGTCCCCCAGAGAAGATCAACATGGAAATCATACATTTGTATCGTAATGGTCGATTATTAGCTTCAGTGCTAAGTCTTTGAATGAATTATTCAGTCCATAAGCTAATGACAACGAGCAGATAAGGCCACACACGACCCAGAACAGCTGAAGGGAAAGTACGGCAAAAGGAAGTGATTCCATCAAACCACCCACATTTACTTCTACAGTTCAACAGTTCATCGTTATTTTAATATTCTCAGCACTTTTTTTTTGAATGTCAGATATCACTTTACGGCTGCTGTACACGCACAGCCAGATAAACCCACTATGGCATTAGGGGATGCTAAGTATTTCATCATCAGTGCTCCCGTCGAGTGATTCGGATGCGTCCTTCTCCAGACTTGTGGCGTCTGTGATACAACGTCCTCGTGACCCAAAGAGTGAACTGAGTGGACCAATCATCCATTAACTCACAGCCAGATAACCGAGACTTTGACGGTGGGATCAACAGCAGGCGTATCAGATCTAAAAAACTAAAAAAAGTGGGAACAAAGGGAGCTGGGCAGATAATATTCTCACCATCCTCGTCCCTACCTCCCGTGCTCTCTGTGTTTATCTAACACGGAGGGGAGATGTTTACATTAGCTTGGTTAAACACAGACAGGCCCAATAGCTTTTTGTTAATAATAAATAACCTAAACAGCCACCCAGGACATCCACGCTGGAGAACTGGGCTGCCAAGAAGCCCGGACCACACCGCCGTCCTACATCTGTCGGAGGAGACGCGTTCACTCGAGGGTGC